>NW_026596069.1:32010810-32188077 GCF_907164565.1 Psammomys obesus | reverse complement strand
TATATATATATATATATATATATATATATATATATATATATATATTCATGGACACAAAGGACATATTATTTTTTGCCAGGCAGTGTGCTTCACATGCATTTATCTCATTTCATCCTCAAAACCGCCCCATGATAAAGGTTACAATAGAAATTTCTTAATAAATACACACATGGAGAAAGTCAGAGACAGTGACAGAGCGACAGAGGGATTTTTCATATGATAACATCACCATTTCCATCTTCACCTCTGCTTACCTGACAACCAGCCACAGATTTAGCTAGATTCTAACGCAGCTCTTCTAGGGGAGGTGAGGCGCCTATGGGAGCTCGTACAGCCCCACAGATTGCTGGGCTTCAGTGCTGCTCCCAGGGCCATGGGATTCTTCCCACTGCCAGGTCTGCGCACATGCTCGTTCCATTCTTAATGCTTCTGTCGTCTGTCCGTATTTATTTGGGGTCATGAGGCTTAACCTCTTAGTTCTAATTTTCATCTTTAGGTTTGTTTTTTTTGGACAGAGGAGCATCAATAATTGCTTTAATTAAGCAGGTTTGTTTGTGCTTGCCATAGTAGCAAGGAGAGAACAGTGGGAATAAACCATCATCACTGGATACATCGGCTTTCTTCTATGTACTCTCCTTATCTGGGCTATTTTTTTTTTTACATGACTTCAGAATCTCTGTGTTTTTTTTTTTCCTCATATGTACTTAACAATCTGAATGACACTTTCTTTATAATACCACAGTAATTCCTTCCATTACATCACTTAATTTATAGGAGTCCTAACACCAAAATCGATAAACATTATTTCTAAAATGTCAAGAGTGTTAATGGTGTGATTAAAAAAGAAAAAGATTCTACAATCTCCTTGCACAGAGCTCGTTGATATACTGTTGTTGAGGCACACCTAACTGAAGTTGCAATATGGAAGACTTAAATCATTAAGACTCTGTCAACTTTAAAAATGTGTGTGGGAAGCTATTTTTAGCCTCACGGATCTTCTGTGCCATATTGTGGAATTCTGTTAGCAGAGAAAGGGAGAGACTACGTGTCTCAAAGAAGATTGTTTCAGGTTGTTTTGAGACATAGCAACAGTTGCTAAGGAACCATCTCTAATGCTTCTGGGAAATTCTGTAATACTTCACTTAGAAATTGGAAGAGTTTTTTGTTTTTTTTTTTAAGAGAGTCGATCTTCTTGGACAAGGAGAGCATATGAAGGGTGATATTAGGGAACAGTTTCAAACTGGAAAAATTATTTTAAAGTTTCCTAGAAGATTGAGTTTAAATGGGGCTTCCTAGCACCATATAATCTCCTTACAGAATCCTGGAAGCTTTCATTTACATCTGATTTTAGAACAAGTAGCATTTTAAAATCTGGTCACATTTCCGTTTATTTTCCATGATTGATGCTTTAAAATGGAGCTTAGCACTCTTTTCACATGGAGAATGAATGAGCACGCTAGAATGGTGGTTTCACGGATTCTCTTCCCTTTTCATGAAGAGCTGTGTTAGTAGTAAACACTTTCTGGGCACTGATTGTGCCCTAGAGCCTGTGCAGACATAGTCTTGTCATCTGATGGCACTGCAGCCTGAATAGTCCCCTTTTCTCGTATGGCTCTGTAGAAAGCGAAAGGACAGCCACGAGCCAGCTTTCCCAAGACGCGTGTTGTCAGGGAAGCCAGGTTAGCAGTCTTGCTTCAGTTCTCTTGCGTGATCCTTGTGAGGACTGTTGGGCCAGTGTCTGCTCACAGCTTCATGTCCATTAACCCTCATCCAGTTGGCCAGACAGGAAGCTGCCCGTTCATGGGATCGTTGCTTTGAGACAAAAGAATTTTAACTAAAATTTTATCTGCAGATGTTCATTACTTCTGGAGTTATTTAAGCCATAGAGTAGATAATTGTTTCTTTTTTTCTTTCTTTCTCATTCACAAATACTAAGTGACCACCTAAAACGAGAAGGTCATTACAGGTAGCACCAAGGGTAGGGCGCAGTTAACACTCAGCCTTAGTTCTGAAGGGACTTGGAGTTTACAGGGTGACTGTTCTGTAAACAAGCAGCTGCAAAGGGCAGGCTGGAGAACCATAACATTGCAAAGTCATCTGGGACGGTTCCGGTTGAGGATTGTACAAACACGCGCGCACACACACACACACACACCTTCTTCCCCCTGGGTTCTCCATTTCTCTTTTGGTCCCTACATTCACCATGCTGTCATTCCACAACATCATACCTTTGCTTGTATGGCTCTGTCCAGAACATTCTTCCTATCTACAGCACAGCTGTCTTCTGGGCCTTTGTGATACAGCTGCATTTCTCAGTTTAACACACCTGGATAGAAGCTGCTAAAGGACACCTGTCTCCTCTGAAATACAACATCCTCTAGTATAGGAGTAGCTAGTACACCTTGATTTGCTTTGTGTAGCTTGTGTAAGTGTCTGTCTAGTTAAAGGCTGATAAATACTCATTGGCATGAGCCAACCTGACCAAAGCCACACAGGTACACATTTGCTCTTCAGATCAGAGATCATGTGCCAAGTACAATGGTAATTGAGAAGATGTCTGTATATTGTAGAGATGGGGAAACCCAGACAAGTCTTGGTATTGCCATTTTCTGTTCACACAAAGCTTTTCCAACCAATAAAGTGGGAACAAATGATTTAATGAGACTCAGAATCTACAACAAAGAAGTAGCTCAAGGTCCTCGTGTTGACAGTATTACTGTGGGCCTGGAAAATATGTAAATAAAAATGATAACACAGAAAGTAAATGCTAAATACTAACTGAATGATTTGGCAGTTACATGATAAAGGAATATAAGATATGTAGAAGCCACAGCCTTGGGTGTATTGTTGCAGACTCAGCATTAATTCAGGCTCTGAAGCTCTGACTTTGCCCTCCAGGCAGAATATCAACAAAGACGCTTTGCTTATCTTTTAGTGACTGTGTTAGCAAGGCAGCTTGTTAGAGGGACACCAAAGGTCATGACTGAAGTAGGCCAAACCTTGGTGGGGTTAGCACATTTTTACCTGTGTTACAGAAAGAGACATCCACGATGACCAGTAACTCCTCGCTCGGCCATGCCCTGGGAAGTGCAGCTGAACGGTTCTGATTCTGTGCTTTAATTGGCTGCTTTCCCCATGGAATAAACTGTTGGTCATCATAGTCCATAATATAAAACAGTACCGTGTGGCTAGCTGTGGTGTCTCATCCCTGAAACCCCAGCATGCTGAAAGCTGTGGCAGGAGGATAACCATAAGTTTTTAGCCAAATTGAATTTCATAATGAGTTCCAGTGTATCCTGGGCAACAGAGTTCAACATGCATGGAACAATACATTGTGGAAACTTAGCACATTCGCTGTACACATGGAAGAAAACCCATAAGAAGAATTCTTATTAGTCTCCTTTTTTTTTTTTTTTTTTTTTTTTTTGAGACAGGGTTCCTCTGTGTGGTCCCGGTTGCCCTAGAACTCACTCCTTAGACTAGGGCTGCCCTCAGATTCAGAGATCTTCCTGCCTCTGCCTCATGAGTGCTGAAATTAAAAGTGTACACCACCACTATCTGGAAACACCAAAAAATTCTAAATTCTAGCCAACTACCTGTAGATGATCCCTGTGTGTAGCACACACTCGAAAGCATGGTGAATGTCTGACAGCATGGAAAGACATGTAGTGAATGGTCCTTCAGCTTCCACGGTAGGAATAGACCTGTTGGAGTGAGAAGCAGTGGAACTTAGTAGTTAAGGGCATTGGATTTAAAGCCAAAACTGGAGTCTAGAGAGAGATCAGAGCTCTGGCTTCTCTAGCAGAGGACCTGGGTTCAGTTCCCAGCACCCGCATAGTGGCTCCCAGCTCTCTGTGAGTCCAGTGCCAGAGGAAATAATGCCCCTTCTGGATTCCACACCATGGCTTATATACACTACACTTACACACAGGCAAAATGTTCACACACACAAAACAAAAATAAGCAAAGCCAAAATTGCCTGGGTCTATACTAAATTCCCCAGGTGAATCTTCAAACCTGGAGCAAGAACAAGATATTGAGCCATTCTGTGCCTCAGTTTCTTTACCTATAGAATGCAGTAAGAGTACAGTTCTCACCAAGTTGCTTCATGAACTAATAAACAACTATTCTGAATAAGTCCTACCCCATAGTATGTAGTCACACAGTATATATTAGTTGTTGTTAGATGTTAATAGTAGATGTTAATGATTTTACTTCAAGTTGATAATGAACCTAGTATTCACCAAGCAATTTGCTAAATTTAAAATTAACTCTATTATATACTATGCAGAGGAGTTCAAATAACAAATATTATATTTATATTTATATAGAGATCTGTGGCTTTGTCTCAGGAAGCTGTCATCATTTGGTGGTCATCTGGCAGTGATCATAATTTCATAGAAATCTACCGCTAAAGTTAATAACTACCTACATGGGCTCCTGGGGGTGGAAGACATTCCTTGGGCTCTCGGGCACATTGACTGTGAAGTTACACAGTGTGAGCAGAACTGGACGTGCCAGGATAACAGTCAGACCACATTGTTCTGTCAGGTTTCAAGGAAAACAAGTGTCATGTAATGGAAGTTTTGGTTTCTTTGTATGTTATATAAATATGCTTTTGTTTTAATCCCGAGTATGGTATTTTAGTTGGGCTATAGTTTGTCCACAGCTGTGAATTTGTCTCATGTGGGGCGTGGCTTTTGCCAGCTGGTGACAGCCTTCTACACTAAGCTCGGAGAGGGGTGTGGTCAAGGACTCTGAGAGTGTAAATATTCGAGTGAAAGAGAAGGTGAGGCGTTCTGTGTTGGCGTGTGGTGTGGAGCAGAGACCAGAGACCGTGTGGCGGTTTGTTGCAGACAGATGTAGAGAAACACTTCAGGGCGCAGTGGCGTGGAGGTGCCTGCTAGCTGCATCTACGGTTGACAGAGACTGGTACAGAGCCCTAAAGAACCCTTTGACCCTAACTAGCCAGGAGAAGTAAAGGAGTCTGGTCCCCTCTACCCACTAACATTTTCTCTCTCCTACTTAAGGTTGGGGGGTTGGTGGAAGGGAGGTAGAGGCCTAAGCACCCCAAATAAAGTAGAGGTTTTAAAAGACTGCTGCAGGTGGCTCTCCACTACACTGTCATGCTTAAGAAATGTAGTCACACTATCTTTGATACAGTCCTAGAATAGTGTTGTAATTTGTAGGCAATATACTTGGCATGTAAGTCTGTCAAGCAAGTTGGAGGGTTAGAAAACCCCGCAAAGAGAGGCTGTGTGGGGACATTTCTAAGCAGCATTTGTTTACTCTATAAAGAAATGATGGGGAGAGTTATGGATGCAGACAACAGCTAGCAAACACATCTGCAATGACTAATAGCACCAAACAAGGCTGCATTCTCATACCGTTATCATTTGCTGTCTGGTTCTTTGCTTGTTTAAGATGTCCTTTGTTGCCTTCAGAGATTGAAATTCCTTTATAAGCATGAAGGTTAGGTCAGATAAGAATGCATAATCTCCACTGCATGCAGATGGCAAAAGCAAATTATTAGTTGGAATATAAATAATCTTGTTACATACTGTCTGCATGCCAGTGTCTGCACACTTGTGGCTTGCCATCAGAGTGATGCTAGGCTGCTGCCCCATTGTGCATCACTGTGGTCATGTCATCACTCCCTAAGAAAAGAGGTTCTCTGAAATCCTACGGGCCATCCCTGAATGTTAGAGGAAAGTTTCACCACCTGGTACCATCATCACTTGCAGAGGACACTACAGTCCCGGCACCCATGTTGGACAGTTTACAGCTCTGTGTAACTCCACCTCCACGGATATTCAGTGTCTGGCCCCTGACGATGCCTGCACTCACATGCATATGTCCACACACATAATTTTAAATAATAAAATCCCTAAGGAATGCTACATAAGGCCACAATAAGATCTTTTTAGTCTCATTCAGGTGCTACATGTAGGACATAGTAAAGCCGTAGGCCATTGAGAGGGATAATACAGAGAAATGTTTTTTTAATGTGCTTTTGAAATTTTTATTTCTTTTTATTTTATGTGTGTGCTTTGGCTGCATGTATGTCCGTGCAGCACATGTGTGCAGTGCCTGCAGAGGCCAGAAGACGATGTGGGATCACCTGGAACTAGAGTTTGTGTGACTGTGCATCCTAGGAACCAAACCCAGGTCTTTTGGAAGAGCATCCATGCTCTTAACCACTGAGCTATTTCTGCACCCCCTAAATATGTTTTTAATGTAATTTAATTAGAATACATCACTTTTTTCTTCTCTTTTTTCCTTTCCTCCCTCAAGTACTGCCAAGCTACTCTCCTTTGAACTCATGTGTTCCCCACTCTCCAGTTGATAGCATCTTTTTCTTTTTATTATTATTATTATTGCATACATACATGCATACACACATATACACACATGCACACCCATACACACAATTTACAAGGTTCATTTTTGTGGTTTATTGTATGTATGGCTTCATCCACTCTACATTGGATGACCAATGAGGAGTCTTATCCCTGGAAGAGGCTAATTTTCCTTCCAGAAGTCATTATTAGTTGCCTATAGTTAAAAGAGACTTTCGTGAGCTAAAGTGGAGAGAAGTTTTCAGCTGGAGAGGCCACACAGCAGCACTGGTTGCAGAGAATAGACTGTGTTGGGAGTATCCGGTGTGGCAGAGCCGGCCTTCTGGAACTGGGGCAGCATGCCTGTGAAGATGAGCAGTGGCAGCTCAGATATCACGAGACCCAGAATAACCATAGGCTGGGAGAATGTGAGAAACAAAGAACCTTCGCTGTGTGTTTCCTAGCAAGTATTTAGGGCTTAAACTATGCTTTGGCATGTGGTAGGTACTCAAGGAAGCCTTCATTCTGTGCTGTGATTAGGAATACTCTAAAAGGCAGGCTGGAAAATTTGTCTGGACCAAGTTGCAGGAAAAATAGAGGACTGTGCACTTTAAACTTCATTATATAGGTGTAGAATTTTTACCCTGGTAAAAAAAATTCCCCAGGCAAAACCCACATGTCTTAATCAAGCATTATCCTGTGACCCACGGCTCTGATTGGCTGTTGAAAGGGATTTATGTTCCCAAAATGGTTGTGATAATAAATAATGGTTTTGGAGCAAGGGTTAGTATTGATCCTTCTTAGTATTAGGTTTTGATATTGCATTAGTATTAGAGTTTTTGTACTGAATGCAAGTGGAGAAAATGAAGAGACCAAAGCAGAAAAGGCTGGAGGGGAGATGCTTGCCAGAGTCCTTTGTGGGACTGGTTATCTCCAGGAGGTAGAGAGAAATGGACATGTTTATGGAGGCTATGCTTGGGGGAGATACTGGCAAATGTTTTGGAAAAATGAGGAAGTGAGAGCAAGGAAGTAAAAGTAGTTTCAAAAAAAATCCATCAATGAGCATGAATTTACTAAGCCTCTGGAGGTTTTCCTGTGAGCTGCTTTCCTGTCACAGTGGGGAGTCGGTGTTCCCTGGAAGTCTGGATTAGGCAGAATACGATGCCCACCTTCCTCAAGTTAAAGAAAAGAAGGTCTGTTTGTCACAAACTGTCAAATTAAAGGAACGCTAAAATTAGATTTTTCAAAATTACATGGTTTAATTTTTTTTATTCATGGGAACTGACATTTCTTCAAATATTTGGGTGTCACCATATGGCAGACATGCAGATGTTTAGTCAACAGACACAATAATTAAGCTTTTCCAATGTGAAAACTTCCCAAACGAAAGATTCTAAGATTTGTGAATCCAAGAAATAGATTTCTTCATTGCCAGTGCAAAGTAGCTTGGCTGGATCATGTCTGAAGGAGAATGCTGTAATACTGAAAGCTAACACAGCAGCTGTCTGTAACAGCATACCTCAGTCAGTGCAAAGATTGGAGAGCCGTAGCCTCATGTGAATCAGAGGGGATAGGAAATGCCGTGGGTTTTAAGTTGACCAGACCCAGATGTTTGTGGACCGTTACATCTGGAAGGTAGCCCTAAGAAGGCATTGTGCAAAGGAGATGCTTTCTTACAGGGGAAAAGCACTTTGCTTTTCAAGCAGATTGCAGATTTTGCTTTTGCTTCTTAAGACATGCCCCAGGGGTCTCAGAACCAATGGCTTTGGCCTCTCTGGTGATTGAAAAGATGAGATAGCTGTGGCACTGGCCATGGTCTCAGACCGCCTTAGCTTGTGCTGGTCATCTCTGCCTGGCGCCTCTGCCTACTTCTGCAGCAGCAGGGGTAATTTCTCCACGCCTACAGAGTGGTGGATGGCTCTCTGGCGAGCTCTGGTGGTGAATGCTCTGCATGTTTCTGGAAGGAACAGCTCAAGATTGAAAAAATAATAAACAAACAAACGAATGAACAAATATGCTAAAGTTCCATATTGTGAACCTAAGCGAACTCTAACCTCGAGCTGTAACTCAGGGGCATCACAGTATTGTCTAGTGTGCACTAGCATTGCAGAGTAAATGTACACATGATGTGTAAAGCTCTGTTCCTTGGTAGAAGGAAAGGAATTGATCACTTAAAGTCAGTCCA
Source organism: Psammomys obesus (assembly GCF_907164565.1). Classification (NCBI taxonomy): domain Eukaryota; kingdom Metazoa; phylum Chordata; class Mammalia; order Rodentia; family Muridae; genus Psammomys; species Psammomys obesus. The sequence goes on along the minus strand of NW_026596069.1, from coordinate 32,179,554 downwards.
TGCTGTGTGTGCATGTGTGTGTTTAATCTCTCAAAGCTCACATTTCTCTAATTTTTCTAACAGGCAGTTTTCAACATATGTCTGCATATTTGTGGGTCTTGCCATTGTGTTGTTAGCATTTGGATCGCCAGCCAGACTTCAACCTGAGCATTACATCTTTTAGTATAGTCATCGATGTGCGTATTTCCAGCTTGCAGTCTTCTAGGAACAAATGAATTGGAGATATTGATTTGTTCTATTAAGAAGAGCTAACCTGTGTGTTTCAATGCATATATTAGCATACTGCATCACCGTTCATTTCTCACCTCTCCCTGGTTGTTTGTTTTTTGCATTTTAATTCTTGATAGACCATGTATAATCAGTGAAATAAACATCATCCATTAGTGAGCCTGGTCTTCCCTGAAGTATTAGTGTTCTAAACAATCCTATTACCAAAGCATTATTTTGATACTTTATTAAAAGTCCTGCAGCTCTCACATTGCTATACTCAAACACAGCTTTATGCAATTAAAGTTATAATAGGAACTTTATTACAATGATATATAGCTTGTATCATCCTAATAAAAGTTCCTGTACACAGCAATGCCTTAATGATGCTGTTTCTGTAACACTGATTCCTCGGTAATGGAACCTCTCTCACGGCAACTTCATTATTAGGAAATGATCTCAGTAATAGAAATGCAAATAAAGATTTTGAAGGGAGCGTTATATGCATGGCTTTATTATTGACCTGCTGTCTTTTCACGTATTGCATATCAGCATTACAAACCAACCGTGTAGATTATAGTTATGATTATTACCATCCTGTTACATTTTAGCATTCGTGTCCTTTCAGATTGACATTGACTGCCATTTTAAGATAAAAATTGGGGTTAAAATAATTTAAATTTTAATTAAAATTTGTTCCTAAAGCATTAAAAATGACTCACAAAACTTTCTCTTAATTTTTCTTGTATCATAGATTGAGCACACTGGCATTTACAATGCGGTGTTTCCTTGGTGTTCACTCAGTCATCTCAATGGATATATTAGAATAAGAGTTTAAGGGAATAATTTCTCTATCTCGTATTTTCATATTCACCTGAGCAGAAAGCCTGCCCGAGAAGACATTTGTGTAGAGTCCCCTTTCCACCTCTCACATTGGCCTTCGCCCAGTACACAGAAGTCACGTAATGTCAGCCCCTTACCAGGGCACTCAACAAAGGAGTAACTCAGCAGCTTCATTCATGGCGCCATGGCGCAGAGTATATGTCTAAGAGAACAGAGGATATGTAATTCCTTGGATATGGAGATAGAGAGTCTCCAAAGAAGCATTTAAGATTTCTATAAGATGGATAATAATAGTAGGATATTGAAATGATTATGGTGATTGTGGTGATTTATACACATGAAAAACTATGTGCAACACAAAAATATTTACGTACTGATGAAAAGTATTACTAATACTTACATATGCAATATAATGCTGTTTACTTACAATTTCTAAAATTAAATTTACTTTGTATGGTTCCTTGCTTAAATGACAATTAAATAAGATACCAAATTTAACATTTTCTGAAAAATATCACAGAGAAATATAAAACTCTGTTCTTCATATATATTTGTTTTTAGGTTTATATAGGATCAATAAAAGATTTTAAGCATAAAATATACATTAATATTAAAAGCAGGATAAAAATATAACAGGAGAAAAATAAAATGTCCAAATATTTGTGTGTTTTTCAATGAATGATGGTGGGTATTTATTTTCAGTTGAATGCATCTAAGAGAGTTATGTGTTAGTTAGATCTATGGTCATTAGTCTGTATAGTACACAGAAAATGACATGTATATAATGTTTAGGTGTATATTAACAAAAATATTCAAAAACTTTGGTATGGAACACTGATTTGTGAAATAAAGATATAAGTGATCACACATATGAAATTGTCTTTATAATTTGTGTTTCTCTGAGCACCCACTTTGCTTGAGAACAGTAGTTTCCTTACAGGATTGGAAGCTGTTTAGATCAGAGGAGTCTGAAGTTTTCTGCTTTGCCTAGACTTACAGAAGCATCCCTAGTCTACTGCAGAGTGCATCAGAAACCGCAAATGCTCCGATCCACTTAGGAAGGCTTGGGAAGAAGCTCCTGCCTCTGGGGGTCCTGGCTTTGCTAACTGGACAGGCTGGCTGAGTCCTTCCCTGCCCTGAGGCTGGAGAATTTGGGAGTTTGGCGGGTGCTCTCCCTGTTGACTCTCTTCCAGCAGCACACCAGCTAGAAGGAAAAAGAGTAAATTGGCCTTTATGAGGAACATCCTAGGAATTAATTATTTTCTACTTAGAAAACTAAATAGAGGAGAACGTGTGCCTTAAAGCATGTTTACTGCTAATATTACATTTATATGAGTCTGGCATGCACAAATGTGTTTTCATTTTTATTTCATACTGTTGTTTCATGTTGAAAGTTTTGTTTAAAGTCACCTTGTTAGTGTGTAAATTTCATATCAGCATAGTAAATACACAGTTCTGTAGGCTGATATCTAGACTTAATATTGTTTTTTAAATTTTTGTTACATTTCAGTTTTATGGTTTTTTGTGTGTTGATTAGCAGTCAGAGGGCAGCTGGCGGGAGCCTGTTCTTGGACTGAGGCGGTCGAGCTTAGCGTTTCTGTGCAGAGCCCCCAGGGCAGGGTTCCTGAGAGTGTGCTAGCACATTCCCTGCTGGTGCAGGAGCTCAGGCAAATAGGGCCTCACTTGACTTAATTTGCTGTCGCCTATTTCCGCGGCCCTTTGAGACGCCGCGGCACCTTAGAGGGTTCACGTCACAAAGTGCAAACCTGTTCACAGAAACTGGAGCCTTGAAACATACTGTTTTTGAAAAGTGACTGGCTCTTGCTCTGAGCAGTCAGGGAAAGTGCCATACTTACATATTTACAAGGACTCTGGACAGCCGTGCCCACTGCAAGCACAACCCCTCTCCCTATATGATTTTGCAACAAGTCAGTTATTTCTTGGTTGTGTCCTGTGGTCAGGTGAAAAGTGGCATAAAACCTAAGCTTGTTGCCTAGGACCTCATAAAAGATTCTGTGTGATGTTTATGTCAAGTTGCAGTACTAAGACAGTGTTCCTTTAAATTTTATAAAGTTGTTTTAGACGCTCTAAAACAATTTATCTTTTAAAATTGTTTGAATCAAATCAGGAATTCCATAATCAGGAATTAATTCATCTGAACAGCTGTCTGTCTTGAGGAAGCGCCCGTAGGAAGTTTGTGCAGTCAGAGCGGTAGATACCCAGAAAGTGACAGTTCGCACCATCCCAGATTTTAGAGAGATACGGCAGTGCACAAAGAATGAGTGTGGGAGGCTGGAGCAGTTCTGCGTGTGTCACGGCACAGACCTTGCAAAAGACCCTGCCAGAGGGCCACCGCCTAATGAGCTCCTGTATCAGAATGGCTCCTGACAGGATTGGCAAGCAGTTTGTATTGTGGCAATAGAAGTTAACGCGATCTTTTTAAAGGGAAAGGCAATATGAACATTCCTACTGACTTAACTCATTCATAAATGTTATTATAGCGAGATAACCCATACGGAAGAAAATATATGCACAATGTGTAACAGTATAAAATGGAAAATTATCCAAATGTTTCGTTGTGGAATAATGTTTACACTGTAATTTATTAACAAGATGGAATATTATGTAGGGGAAGTTGCAGTGACCATTCAAAATATAGAACAAATATGTGAAATAGTATTAACAAGTAGGATATTTGGGTCACAAACATATTCGTCGAGCATGTACATAAGTACTATAGACAGGCAGGTAGATTGGTAGAGACATGCATATATCCATATCAATAAGACCTGAGCAGAAATCAGACTGGTGGGGGGGCATGGGAAGAAAGCTGAAGGTACGTGGAACTTGACTGTTCTATTCAGAGGGAGAAAGGATGGTGAGCTTAGCCCAGCCTTTAAGTCAGGCTCCATCACATGAGTTCATACACAGGCTGTGTCTTTCCTGGTGCCAGGCTTCCATCAGGACCTAAACTCTCTTAGGTTCCTAGCAAATTGCAACTAAAACAAAATTCTTAAAATTCAACAGAGGTTATTTTGAAGAAATTAAAGTGATTGTAAAATGAGATGAGGTTCTTTTATCTTTACGTTATTATTGTTATTATCGTTATTTTAATTTGATATTTTGTAGCTCAGGCCAGCCTTGAGCTTGCAATCTACCTGCCTCATGATGTTTTCCTATAGTCCCACTCAAGAGTTAAGGAAAGAGGTCTAGTTCAAGTTTGAGGCTAGCCTAGGCTACATAGTGGGGCCCTGTCTCAGAAATAGGAAGGAAGAAACTGAGACCCTTACCCTTATAAATCAGTGTCCCTTTACTTACTTGCTTGTAAAATACTGGTATGCAGTTAGTTGTCTCAAAAGCACTAAATTTAAAGCTCCCAATGATTATACTTCTGTAACCTGGCCCTGACCCCATCACACTTCAGCTGTTAGCAGCACTGTTTCTGCTACCATGTATCTAGTTACTCAGGAAAATGACAAAAACAATCTCACTGAGCTAAATGTTTATAGGTCAGATATTTACTTAGCAGTTTTCATTATTACAAGGGGTAACAGTTTCTGCAGTGAGTTTAGCACATCTCTGGGAATTTTCATGGAGTGTCTTTGAGAGAACTTCTAAGGAGAAAAACTATTTTTAGTTCCACAGAATCCCCAGGAATGCGCTTTGGGGAAGAAGGGGGCTCAGCGGAGCGCCTCATTATCAGAGTGAGGTGCAGAGCAGGAGGAACCACATAATTGCCAGGAGCCCAAGCTCTAAGTGGATTCTCTTATTAGAAATGTACATGAAAAAAAAAAAAAAAGAAAAGAAATGTACACTATTATATGGATCTAAAGAGAACAAGTGCAACATTAAAAAACCAATTTTGAAGATTCATCAATATTTTTTCTGTTGCTTTCAAAGTCTACCTGTCACGATTCTAAAAAGCAATGATGCTAATAAGCTGCTATCTTATTTTATATTGTTAATAACTATCTTCCTTATTACAGTTGCTAAACATTAGTATCTGGCTATTAATAAATTAGTATGTTTATGTGAATTTGTTCTTAAAACTCTAGAATTTTCTGATTATTCATTGCTGGATTCTCTGATATACATAGCTCAAAGTGGTGTCATTATTTTAGCATATAGCTCAGGCTTACTGAGCAAACATTGCCACTGTTCTGAAACACAGTGCAAGGGGAGGCGAGAAGTGATGCCTGGGAAGTGCGGGCTCACATTTACTCACTGTAAGATAAAAACAAAGGGAAAGTGCCCTGTTTGTTGTTTCAGGCCTAAGTTCTGTGTTTAGCAGCGGCAGACTTAGTATTAGAAATCCTAACTCTCCTTTTTTCTAATTAAGTTTAGAATATATGTACACATGTATATTGAATACACAACACATATGTATAAAATGTGTACACATTCATCTATATTGTGTATACCACACATATATCATGTATGCACACGCTCATATTAGGGTGTACATGCATATATATATGTTGTATATACACAGATATCTGGGGTATATACTCATGTACATATATTGTGTATACACAGACTCACATATATTGTACATACACAAACATGTATACATTGTGTACAAACATATTTTATACATATACATGCATATATTTTTCTGTGTATAGACACATATATTGTGTACACACACACACCCACATATATAATGTGCACACATATATATACATACATATACATTGTGTAAACACAGACACGTGTATATTGTTAACACACATATATATTGTGTACACACACACAGTATTGCCACGCTGGAGATGGAAGCCAGGTCTTTTGCAAATAAGCGAGTGCTTGGCCACTGAGCTATGTGTCCAGCCTAGCTCTCTCTAAATCTGGGTCTGGTTCCTTGCTGCCACTCACCTGCTTCCCATGACCTTGTGTAAGCTACTCCTACGCGCCAGTTCTACAAAAAGGGAAGAACACTGCTCTTAGTATTCTGAAATTTTACATTAGATGACATATATTGATGAATAGTTTTGGTTTCTTCCTTGATCAAATAGTAACATCTGTTTCTAGTCATTTGTATCTTAGATCCATATCACGCCTGTGGTGTGTCTGCTGTGGAACCCCACATTTCATGGTCTTTTCTTCTCTGGCTCTCTTAGAATCCTTATTTTTACCAGCAGATGCCACTCCTCACACCTCCATTGTCCCTGAGGGTAGGAGGGCAGTGTGTTTCCAAGTGGCCCAAAGGCTGTTTGACCCTGCCTCCCTTTGCAGCTTGTTGTGTCTTTCTGAGAGGTTCAAAAACTTAGAGTAAATTCCTGGGGCTGGGGCAAAATCACCAGATCACAGTCCTTTCAGAGCAGAGGTACAGCAGCAGTCCCTCACCCAGATAAACCTTAGGATGTGACTGGAGTTGCATAACCCCAAGAAAGCCCACGGCATGTGCTAACCCCCCCCCACTACAGCCTAACCTGCACATAACGGGGCAGTACTAGAGGTCAGGTGACCCCCAGGTAGCCAGGCCTGACCATTTGTGGTCTTGGCGCCTATAAACAGAGCAATCATTTTAAAGGTCAACTCCGCTAAGAGACCCTCTTACCCAGTCCTATAATGCCAAGACTTGCACTTCCCCGCTTGCGGTTTGTCCCTGTGAAAACCTTGTTCTCCTGGAGTGGGGGGGGGTGGTCACTTGCCCCTTTGTCTTTGTAAAGGGCGGCCACCAAGCTCAAGCTTGTAATTAAAAACCCTCCTGTGTTTTGCAACTGACTCAAATCCTGTTGGTCATTTGGGGACTCGAGAAATGAGTATTACATTTCCTTTCTTGAAATACCCCAATCACACCCCACCTGCTCCTTTCTCATTCCTGAAAATATTTTCTTCAGCTTTAAAATACAGCATTTGCCAGGTGTAGTGGCGCACACCTTTACTCCCAGCATTCTGGAGGCAGAGGCCAGCAGATCTCTGTGAGTTCCAGGACAGCCAGCACTACACAGAGAAACCCTGTCTCGAGAAACAACAAACAAAAAAAGTGGTAACAACAACAGAAACAAAATGTGGCTTTCTTCACAATATTCATTATACATCCCAATTGAAGCCCCCTTCCTCAATTCCTCCAATTCTACCCTTCCTCCCTTTTTCCTCCCATCCCCTTCCCCTAGTCCACTGAAAGTGGGAGTTCTCCTCTATTGCCATCTGCCTATAGCTTGTTAAGTCTCATCAGGACTTCCTGGATCCTTTTCCTCTTTGGCCACCAAGGCTGCATCATCAGGGCGAGTGATCAAAGAGCAGTCAACTGAGTTTGTGATAGAGGCAACCCTACTCCCATCACTCGGAGATCCACATGGAGACTGAGCTGCCAATCGGCCACATCTGAGCAGGGGGTCTAGGTCCTCTTCATGCATGGGCCTCCATTGGTGCATCAGTCTCTGCCGGACCCTCTGGGCTCAGATCCTTTAGCTTTGTTGGTCTCCTTGTTTAGCTCCTGTTCCCTCCATGTCCCTCTATTCCCACCCCTCTCTTCTTCCATAAGACTCCCTGAGCTCTGCTGGAAGTTGGGCTGTGGGTCTCAGCATCTGCTTTGATCCCCTGTTGGGTGGATCCTTCCAGAGGACCCTCTAGAGTAGACTCCCATCCTGTTTCCTCTCTTCCACTGCTTCTGGTGTTAAATTAGTTTTTAGAAATACACAAAATATATAGTGCTTAATGCCTTTAGATAGACTTTAGGAAGCACAGTGGTTGCTTTGGTAGCATTTCCCATGTTTGTTTGTTTGTCTTTACATACTCACTTTAAGGGTATTTGTTTACTTGAGTTAAAAAAGAAACTCGTTGGTACATGCCTGTAATTCCAACACACAGAAGAAGTCGGAATATTGGGAATTCAGTCATCCTCCACTACACAGGCCGGAGGACAGCCTGGGCTACAGAAAACAAGCTCACAAATGCGAACAAATTCTAGGCAGCATTTCTCTTGTTAAATTACTTACCTGACTGAGTTTTGTTCTGATCTAAGCATGAATTCAATGGACTTGTCTGTCCCCGTCTGCACATTCTTACTTTAAATAACTCAGCAGCCTGCTGCCTTCAATTTAAAATGAAAATGTTTTTAACTGTCACTTATTCTTAGGATAGTTCTTTTTGTCTTAAAGATACACTATTTTAAATTTTAAATATATCTGTGTACTCCCATTAACCTCCTTTTACACGGTTCTCAATCCCGGAGTGAAGGAGTTTTGGCACAGACTCACATGTGAGAAGCCCTAGCTCCTGAGCTGCCCTCAGTGGAGGAACTACATCATCCTTGTTCTGCGCCTGAATCCCAGGTGTGTTTGTAGTCTCTTCAGCTGCACAGAACAGCTGCAGAAAGGCCCAGGATCCTCTGCCCCCAGCTCACTTTCTTGCTTTTGGAAGGGAAAGGGTAAATCCTTCCTCTCTCCTCATAAGCTGGTGCCCTAAAGATTAACAAGAAGATAGAGAAACAGGGCAGTTACATGGTACTGGTAGATTAGTCTGTAAATGCACAGAGGGAGACCTTCGTAGAAAAGCCTATGGAGTCAGCTGGACCTGGGGGGCTTCCGAACACCATTTGAACAGTGTGATTACACGTGCTGAAGCGGCAACAAAGACAAACTGAAACTGGCTCTCCAGGGCAGCGAATTGTGAATAAATACAAGGAGAAACTAATGGAAGAGCATCTTTCAGTCGGGGCTGTTTCCACACACCACTTCAGTGCTAATTTCCTGTGTCCTGTTAGAGTGGTTGTAAGAGATGGCTCAGTGGTTCAGAGCACTGGCAGCTCTTCTAGAGGACCCGGATTCAATTCCCAGCACCCACGTGGCAGCTAACAACTATCTGTAATTTAAGTTCCAGGGGATCTGACACCCTCACACAGACATAAAAGCACAGAATATCAATGCACATAAAATAAAGTAAATTATTTTAAGAATAAGGAAGAAGATGCCTCATGAAGGGATCTTAGGTCCCATTTTAAATAGTGGGGAGAAGGAATGAACCCCTTCCTTGTCTTAGTGCAGAATGAACTTCATGCTGAATGGCACAGGGAGAAGCATGCTCAGATCCTCCTCGCTTGCCCTCTCTTTGAACAGCCTTCATTAGCCAGAGAGGGCGGTTCAGAGCACCTGGTGTGTAGTGTAGGTGCTGGACTAGTGCGGAAACATTTCTCCATCTTGAGCCACTAACCTTTCGGACAGAGCTCATGCGTGCGTCCTGCTTCCCATGCACACTTCACATGCTGCAGTCCACAAGAAAGCCAGGAGGAAGCAACAGGAAGTGAGTGCTAACCCTTCTTGCATATTTGATAAGGGGTAAGCAAACTTTGAAGAAACAAAAAAGGAAGGCAAAGTAGGGACTATGAAATCAAACCTTAAATTTAGATTGATGTGGGAAGGATAATTGGCATCCCTTGGTCTTTTTCTTACTTTTTTTTTCTTTTGAGACTGGGTTTTGTTGTTGTTATTGTGGGGTGTGTGTGTGTGTGTGTGTGTGCAGCCTTGGCTGTCCTGGAACTTGCTCTGAAGACCATGCTGGTCTTCAACTCATAGAGATCCACCAGACTCTGCCTCCCAAGTGCTGGGATTAAAGGTGTGCACCACCCCGCCTTTCTCCTTACTTTAACAGTAATTTTATACCAAACAGGTGTGTATGCTCGTAAGTGTTGAGTTCACGCAGCCGCTTATGTTATTTCCCTTCAAAACATTCCTGGGCCCCGTCTCTCTAACACCTGTCACTGTCCTGCCAGCTCATTTGGTCCTGCACTTCTTTTGACAGTGCTGCTGGAGTAGGTGTGAGACCGTGTCCTGCCCTTGATTACATTCTTAAGCTTTCTGCTCTGCTCTTACACATGAGCATACCATCTGCTGCAGTGAATGCCTGCATGGGCGCCCAGAGTCAGGAGAGGCCTTTTCCCCCTCTAATTTATGTATGGTTTTTAAAATTGTTATTTCTTTTATTTTTGAGGTTATAATATAATTACACCATTCCTCCTTCCCTTTCTTTCCTCCAAACTGTCTCACATACCCTCCTTCCTCTCATCCAAATCCATGGCCTATTTTTTATTACTTTAAGTTACTTGCACTGTCTGCATTAGTCTTCACGCACTGTCGAGACACATAGTCTGCCCTATTTTCCCTTCTGAACTCAGAGCGTCGCTGCAAACATCGTCCCGTCTCCCTGTCATGTTGGGGAAACCAGCCTTTGCCCCTTGTGGGTAACTGGGCCTCAATCCACTAGCTTCTGCTGCACCAGCATCAGCCTGGACTTGATCTGGGGCGTGGAGTGGGTTCAGAATCTGCAAGGTCAGCAGGTAACAGCTGAGCATGGTCACACCTGCCATAGTCCCAGCATGGGGACCGGACAGGAGCTGGAGGCCAGCCCGGGCTGCACAGCAGCTTCCAGGCCAGTGTGGGCTCCAGACAGCCACACCCAGGGAACCCATGGTCCCGAGACGGGCCACGAGGAACGGCTCTGCTCTTCCATGCCTGACTGCTGCGGCTGTGCTCACACTCTGCTCACTTCTCTGGAGACTTCACTCTCACTTTTTTCCTGTTTAGCACTTTTGGTCGAACAGTCACCCCGGGATGTCCTCATACACCTTCTGGCTAGTGTCCTATAATTGTTACCACCAACTGCCCCATTACCAAAAAAGATTTGTTGTTTTTTTCCTTTAACATGGAAAAACAGGCGAGGCCCCCATTCCCCGTTCTTCTGTCTCCATGCTGCGGCTGAGTAAGGGCTCTTCTGGCTTGCCGTCCGCACACTTGGGTGTTGACAGATACCCCAAGATCCACAGAATCCTCTACTGGCACTCCCCCCCACCAGAAGATACCTTTAAAAATGAGTGTTAACACCAAAGCAGAGGATTTTAGTGGAAACATAAGACTTCCAGACGGAGATGCAGAGTCCTTTCTGTCTTTGTTTAAACGTTTCAGTTTTCTTTCTGTGACACTATATAAAAATCTCATCAATATTGAGCACTTCCCCCTGAGGGGGCAGCAGCCTTATCAGGCCACAGTAGAGGACAGTGCAGCCACTTTTGATGAGAACTGATAGATTAAGATCAGAAAGAAGAAGAGAACCTCCCCTATCAGTGGACTTGGGGAGTGGCATGCATGCAGAAAGGGGAGGGAGGATGGGGTTGGGAGGGGAGGAGGGAGGGGCTTATGGGGGGATACAAAATGAATAAAGTGTAAAAAAAAAAAAATCTCATCAATACACACAATCATCCCGCGCCTCAGATTTTCTCATTTTCTCTGGATGAGCGCTTTGATTAGGTTTTTACATGTTCTTCATTAGTAATTGGCTCACCCTCTTGTTTTTGTCTTAGCTGTTGTCTCTCATAAGTGTATGTTCTCGCAGAGACTCCATTGAAGCCTCTGGAAGCTGTGGTGCTGGGCGAGGTCAGGGAACACTGCAGCTTAAGACGCTGTGTAAAGTGCAACAAGTGCTGTTAGGGTTAAATGCTCATTTCTTCCCGAGGCTGCCAGCTGAGGTGCTTGCTCCCGCTTCTTAACGCCTGACCTAGTTGTGCAGTGTGACTGTTTAATTAATAGATATTTACATAAGCTCCTTGTCCCCCAGCAGGCTTTATAAGACTTGGTTATCATCTTTCCGCCCTGTGAAGTATCAGCTGTGCTATTTCCATTTTGCATTTCAAAATACTGAGAGATTAAAGTTATATACAATAAATTGATAACTAAATAAGTTTGGGAACCCAGAGTTCTCACATATTAATCATATTGCTTGAAGCAACAACCTACAGACTTTGTATGTTCAGAGTGTACTGCTCTCTAATCCGGGAGCTGGAGGTGGGGCTGCGGAAGCTGCGGAACCCTTTACAGATTGATGCCGCTGAGGAAGAGTTGCTCTCTGCACTTTCCTTGGCCATGAAAAGAAGGTTTGCTAGTAGACTAAGTGGTATGTTTGAGTTACTACTGTGATATCTGTAATTTTTAATAAAAATTCTAGGGATCCTGGCGATATCTGTGCATGTTGTGACTCCGAAAAGATGTTTCATGGTGTTTTTTGAAAACCACCATCTCAAATATCATTGGATTTTTTTGGACACAAACTGTCTAGGTACAAAGCATGGCTTGCTTGACCCAAAAGCCTGCCCCAGATGCCATCAGAAACCAGCTGACCTTTCTGGAAAAGACTTTCTTTTCTTTCTCAGGGTTTTGTTCTTAAACACTATCTCATTGCCTCTCTGTCTATATCTTTAACACCTATACAAGATAGAAATATGGACTCAGGTAACTATTCCCTCCTAAAATGTTCTTCCTTGTATCCTTGGTGTTTTTCCTGTATGCTAACCATGCATTGGACAAGCAGGCAGACTATTTCATGTGACTCAAGGTACCTCTCAGCTTATGAAAATATAAAGCCCACTGTTCAGTTTAATGTTTCAACTGTGAAGTGTCTAAAGAGTTTCACAGAGCCTGCCTAACTTAAAGCACAGAACAAACCTTAAATCTACAGTGAGAAAACAGTAGCTGAGGCATCTCAGACTTCAGCATGGGTGTCTTCCGGGAAACAAGGGAACTTTCGGTCCCTGATGTCTTCAGCCATCACCACACAGTTCTCCTGTGATCGTAACAGTGTGCCTCTTCTTGGCCATCAGATACCTTAGACTTTCCTTGAGACTCCCTTTTTCATATAGCAGGGAGTATCTTGTTCTTTGCTCATGCTTCAGTGATTCCTAAATTCCTTCCCTCTAAGTGGTCTTCTCTGAAAGTGTAAAGCATTTTCATGCCTTCCCTCTAAATGGTAAAAAAAAAAAAAAGGAAGGAAGTAAAGAAAAAAAAAATAAAAATTTCTCCCACAGAGGCATCTTTCACAACAGATTTTCTAAGTCCTACCCCCTTGTCAGGCTAGGTGAAGATACTATTCTCTCTCTCTCTCTCTCTCTCTCTCTCTCTCTTTCTCTTTCTGTGTGTGTGTGTGTGTGCGCGCGCGCGCGTATTAGTGTTTAGCCTGCATGTATGTCTGTGTGCAAGTGTCAGCTCTTGGAGTTACAGACAATTGTGAGCTGTCCTGTGGGTGCTGGGAATTGAACCCATGTCCTCTGGAAGAGCAGTCAATGCTTTTAACTAACACTGAGCCATCTTTCCAGCCCCAAAGATGCTATTCTTTCCCTTCTTGTTGGAAGTTATAAGGGAAGAAGGTAGCATATTTCACCTCTGGATCTCTTCCCTTAGATGTGTAATTAAGGACTTTGTGTTTGCAAATGGGCTCTCGACCCTGGATGCTGAAAACTTGAGGGTTTTAGTGCATATCCACTGAGAACTAGTTGACTAGCCCTCATAGAAAGTCTGTGATTAGAAGTGCAAAGAGATCTTACTTACCAGCTGTGTCAAACAGGCCTTCATGCATCATTTTCTTTATAGTCAAAGAACACGTCTTCCTTTTATTCTATCTGCCTATGTTTTTAAAAGCCTTCAGAAAATTCCTAAACATGGGTCTTCGTGTTAGTATGCAGTCAGAATACCCCTTAAGCACTGTGCAGAAGCAGAGAGAAATTTCTTTAAAGGGATACACATTTAATTATGGGCTCCAAAGGATTGCCAACATATAGTCATACTACAAATAAACAATTAGAATCAGAATTCATAATGAGAAGCTAAGAGAGATCAGCCAAGATAACAAACTTTAGTATACGAATCTACAAATCCAAATATTGAAATTATTCACTGTATATAAGCATATTAAGCATATTTTTAAATATGTGCAAAAATGAGCAAATTTCAGTGGGTGTGACAACACATACCTGTAACACTATCACTTAGAAGGTGGAAGCAGGAGAAACAGTAGTTTAATGTCATCATTGGCTGAATAACAAAACAAAGTCAGATATGGTGCCACACGTCTCTAATCCTAGCACTTGAGAGGCAGAGTCGGGTGGATGCTCTGAGCTTGATGCCAGCCACTGAGCTCTAGGCCAGCCAGGCTTCATAGAGAAACAATGTCAAAATGACGACAACAACGATGATGATGATGCAGCAAAATTAAGAAATGACCAAATAAAACATCTAGAAAGTAAAGTATCATTAGAAAGCCTAGATTAAAAGCAGGGAAATATAGTTAAAGGGAATATTAATGTTCTAGAAGATGAATGTAATGAATTGCATATGCCATATGAATTCAGATGAGGCAATAAACATGTTAACAGGTTAAGAGATACAAAGGATAGAAGAGAGTTGGCATATGTAATAGAATTTCAAAACAAAGGAAAGATAGTGCCCAAAGAGCTGATTCCAAGAATTTCTAAGAATTGTTGAAAGGACCTTTGTATTTGGGAATATCAGTGAATCCCAAGCAGGATAAATGAAGAGAAAGCCACACCTGAACACATCACAGTGAAATACCAGAAGCAAAGAAAAGACCTTAAAAGGGATGACAGTTAACGTCTAGCTACAAAAAAACAGAAGCTGGAAGGTGGGATGCTTGCTATAACTCAAGTCTTGATGCCTACATCTGTAATCTACAACTCAGAAATGAGGGCAAGATGTAGCATCCTAGAGTGGAAGTATTTATCACCTGAAAAGCCTTGTTAAAACACACTCCTGAAAGATGGATTTCAGTGAGAGAGAAAATGATATTCAGAGGTAGAGGCAGGAACAAGGCCAATCTCCAATATGTAGCAAGTTTGAGACCACTCTGGGCTTATGTTCTCATACCTCAAATATTTTTTTTAAAAAGTCCTTAAATGAATGTTAAAATACACAAAAAGAGAAAAAGGATAAAATGTGAATAACTCACAGTGAACATGGAATTATAAACTACAAATAGTTGAGCAACAGTAAAAATAACTGAAATACCAGAAAACAGCAAAAGCCAAGAGAACAGAGGGGACTAGTCATCCACAGTACTTTAGTTGCTTGGGAAAAGGGCAGGATACTGAATAGTTATAGTTTTTATTAATAAACACATTTTAATTAAATATTTGGGGAAAACTTTTAAATTAAAAAATTAGATATAATGTTCTACCTAAAAAAAAGACAGAAAAAGAATAATGTGAAAAGTTTTATCTGTTGGGCTGGAGTGAGATCTCAGTGATTAAGAATGCATATGGTTCTTGTAGAGTACCTGAATTTCTAATTCTAGCATGTGTCAGTAGTTTTAGTGCCAGGAGATCTGGCTTCCTCTTCTGGCCTCCACAGACATTTGCACTCATGAGCACATACACATAAACAAACATATGTAATTAAAAATAAAATAAATCTTAAATACTTTTTAACTCTTTTTTTTTAATCAAAAAGAAATCCACAAAGGAGAGGACAGAGGAGCCAAAGAAAAGACATAAAAAATGCATGGGTTTGCTGTACTATGAAACAGAGGGGACCAGTAAAAGGAAAGACATTAAAAATGCAAGGATTTGCTATACCATGAAACAGAGGGACCAATAAAAAGTGGACTGGAAGATGGGGGAGGATAGGGTGAGGAGAAGGAGAAACAAGAATAAAGTGAATAAAAATGACATGATGAAACTTACTACCTTTATAATAAGTTAAAACTAATAAATACAATTAAATAAAAAAGTTTAAATATCTACAATAAAATGAAGTCAAACTATATCTGATTACAAAATCTATATGTGAACTAGACCCTTCATTCAAAAAAAGATTGTATTGGATTTTATTTTATATTCTTTGCACATTAAGTAAAGATACAGAAAAACTGAGTGAAATTATTTTCCAATATCATGACTAGAAAGCTGGTATGGCTATACTAACATGAGATCAAAATCTTGTCAGGTAGTATGATTAAAGATAAATATAATCACATCATATTAAAATCCCAATTCTCTAGAAAGGTACATGTCTTTGCTTTTAATAACACTGATTTAAGATGTGTGAAACAAAAAAAATCATAAACTGTAAGCAGAAATGGAAAGATTAACTATTCTATCCATTCCTCTTGGAAGTTACTAGCTTACCAACAACAAGAACATAGAGCTCTGAACAACACAGACCAATGAAAACCAAAGAAACAAACAACGGAGAGAGGAGTCTTCCTCATCCCAGGCCCTGTGTAGGAGAATGAGCACCAGCAGGGAGGGATGCTCTGGGTGGGCCATCAGCCTCAGTGGCCATCTGAGGAGGCCTTTGCTCTTGCCACGCTGAGCCTTATGCTTAACATCGTTCATGTAATGATGCTACAGGTTACAAGTCAACTGTCTTGATCTAATGAACTGCCTTCATTCCTTGTTCTCTGTATTTCCTAACTCTGTGTGCTAGTTGTTTCAGGGGGTGGACTAGAGAGTTGAGAGTCTCTGGTGGGATGCAGAGGAGTGCAGTGAGGACCAACAAGACTGTGGTGTGAAGGGCCTCTGCCCTCATTGCCTGAATGACCTCCAGCCAAAGGCGCAGTGTAATGAACCAAGCTGTCCTCGGGCACTGTGGCTGATAGCCCATGCAGAGCACCCTGCTGCTGCTGCTGCTTCTTTGACACAGGCTTGGGATGAAGAAGACACTGCTCTCCTTTTGCTTTCTTTCTTTCTCTCTCTCTCTCTCTCCCTCTCTCTCCCTCTCTCCCTCTCTGTTTTGTTTTGTTTTTCAAGGCAGGATCTTGCTATGAAGCTCCGACTGTCCTGGAACTTGATCTGTAGACTAGGCTGGTCTTGAACTTACAGAGATTGTCCTTCTTTGCCTCCCAAGTGCTGAGATTAAAAGTGTGCACCACCACACCCAGCCTACCCTTTCTGCTTTCCTAAGGAATGTGCTCCGAGTAGAAGCAATGATCAGTCTGGAGTATAAAATGGTATGAAAGCTCAGTGTGTGAAATTATATTTGTGCCCTCCTGGAGAGCCAAGAAAATTAAGAGATGAACCAAGTAACTCATCATGTTTATTACATGTGAGACCGTATTATCATGCCTCTGATGGTCACATCTAATAGTTCTAAAGCCAGTTCAGAGCACTCATGTCAGACTTACTTTATGAGACATTTAACCACTGCAAAATTACATTTCATAAGGGAATGTGTCCAAGTAAGTCCTCTGCAGTTGTAGAGATAGAAATCTGACCCATCGTTTTTATTTCCATGGAAAACCGTTTAGCAGAGCTGTCTTCCCGGGAAATGTCTGTCGAGTTGCACTCCTACACTGTTGGCTGTGTGCTTCCTTGCAGACGCTACTCTCCGGGCACGTTTGCTTGGTTCATTAGCACTAACAGCAGATGGCAGGAAGTTACCTCTCAACCCGATCTAAAACGAATGTCACTAAAGAGATCCTGACAGCTTTGATATTCTTTCATTTCTGAAAAAGGTGTGTTAAACAAATCAGGTGTAGGAGTTTAGCTTTTTTCTTTGATTCCAACACATAATTCCTAAGTGAACTAAGAGCTGCTTTCATCTCTGGATCTGGCTGTCTACATAGAATGTAGAAAATCTTCTGATGGGATTAGTTTTAAAAGAACTCCATTGTAGAAAGTAGCTTTTGAAAAATATTGTCTTGATTAATTGTCTTCACTGGTCACATACATCAGAACATTAGAACCTTCTCCCCTACTGTGCTGAATAGTTTTATGTCAACTTGTCACAAACTAAAGCCATCTGAGAGTAGGGAACCTCAATTAAGAAAATGTTTCCATAAGATCTGGCTGTAGGCAAGCCCATAGGGCATTTTCTTTATTAGTGATTTGGTATGGAAGGGCCAGCCCATTGTGGGTGGTACCATCTCTAGGCTATTGGTCCTGGCCTGGGCGCTATAAGAATGCAGTTGAGCAAACTATGAGGAGCAAGTCTGTAAGCAACATCCCTCCTTGGCCTCTGTATCTGCTCCTGCCACCAGGTTCCTCCCCTGCTTGAGTTCCTGTCCTGACTTCCTTCATTGGTGGACTGTTACCTAGAAGTATAAGTGAAATAAACCCTTTCCCCACAAGCTGCTTTTGGTTATGATGTTTCATCACAGCAATGATAGCCCTAATTAAGACACCTGCTTGTCTGAACACAAATTTCTAAGCTTATAGGCCCAGCCAACTGAATGTGATTCAGATACAAACATTGAGGGTTTGCTGTTGGATCTCCTCTTGCAGCTTCCCTTTTTGAGAGTAAGCAACATTATAAAAGGACCTGATCACCTGAAATCCATCTTTTCCATCTTTGTACCCAACCTGGAAAAAAATCTTTATTTTTGCAAACACCTGGGGCCAGAGCTGAAGCTGTTGCTCAACGGTTAAGAGCACTTGTTCTTGTAGAGGATCAGGGTAGGCGTCCTAACATCCACTGAATGACTGTCCTAGGCTCCTATTCCAAGGGATCTGATGCCCTATTCTGGTCCCCTCAGGCACTGGTCATACACACATGCACATACATGCATACAGGCAAAATACACACCTAAAATAAAAATAGCAAATAAGACTTTCAAAAACAATGTTTTAAAATGATGCCAAATGCTGGTATCCTCCAGGATATCACAGTTGACAGGAAACCAGATATGAGCTGAGGTCTCCCGTCATAGAGGATGCAGCTCTCAGAGGTAACTTGCAGCCCAACTCACTCTACCTACTGAAGTCCTAGGAGACTTCAAACTCCTAACCAAGGAACAAGCACTCCTTTCTAATTCAGTTGTTAGCTCATCCAGACTGCCATACAGTCTGCATTCGGATCCACATGCGTAGCATCCTCCTGAGGTATGGAGACCAGCCTGCCCCTCGGACCATGGCATGGGATGCAGAGACAGGAGTTTGACCTTGACTGTACTATATGCTAGTTTCAGCCAAGGTAACAAGAATCTTAGTCAGCATCCTTAAACCCCTGGGATACTACTTCTAAATGCTGTTCCATGAAGTCATTTCTTTCTTTCTTTTTACTTTATCTAAGCAAAAAGACTAATGTTAGATCCTAGCAAAAGCTGTCCCTGTAGAGGGGATCAGCCATCCTTATATTCTGTCTAGTATCTTCACAAAACTGTTAAGCTCCTAGCATGTAGCAGCCCCAAGAGAGAGAGACATTAGGATTAACCCTACATTACAGCCTTATATACTATCTAACGCCATCACTGATCTCCCTACTCTGTGAAACTCAGAGATCCTATCTGTCTAAGCTCACAGACCCTCCCCTCCGAGCTCCCAGACCCCTACTCTTCAGAGTCTACAGATGTAAAGGATTTCCTTTGTTCTTCAGGTAGCTGCTGCACCTCCTGCCTGTTCTCCTACTACCCATGGAGAGCATTACTAGAGGACCTGATCACATGAAAATATTTGGCCAAGATCACAAACTTATTTTTGTAACTTCTGTAGCATTGCAGTCTCCCTGAGTGTGGCTGGAGAGATGTCTCAGTGGCTGAGGATATTGGTTGCTTTCCAGAGGACCCAGGTTTGCTTTCCAGCATCCACATCATGGCTCACAACCCTCTGGAACTCCAGTTCCAGGGATCCAGGGTGCTTAGTCTCTGCAGTCACCTTCATTCATGCAGCTACTCACACACAGAGACATACTTAACACCTAATTTAAAACTTAAAACAAAACAAAACAAAAACAAAAACAACTCATGTTTTAAAAAACAAGCAAACAAAAATGTCTCCATGAGCTAGTATGCTTTTCACATCTGTAATCCCAGCACTTGACAGGTAGAAACAGGAGAATCAAGAAGTTCAGGGTCATTCTATTGTGTGGTGAGTTCAAAACCAGCCTGACATGAGGCCGGGTGTCAGGGAGGGAGGAGGGAGAGGGGGATATGAGAGTAGCCGTGGTAGCACAGGTCTACATACCAGTGCGTGGGAGGCAGATTCAGGAGGGTCGGAGGTCAGTCTTTCGCAGCTACATATGTAGTTTGAGTTCAAGCCTGGGTTACATGAGACCCTGTCTCCAAAAAAACCAACAACAAAAAACAACCAACCAACCAGACAAACAAAAACCCGTCTGCATGAAAGTAGCCACATTTTTTTAATATTAAATATTACTTTATTTTTTATTTTTTTAACTTTTATTAATTACACTTTATTCACTTTGTATGTCCTATAAGCCCCTCCCACCTCCCCTCCTAATCCCACCTTACCCCCCCTTTCTTCACGCATCCCCTCCCCAAGTCCACTGATAGGGGAGGTCCTCCTCTCCTTCCTTCTGATCTTAGTCTATCAGATCTCATCAGGAGTGGCTGCATTGTCATCTTCTGTGGCCTAGTAAGGCTGCTCCTCCCTCAGGGGATGGTGATCAAAGAGCAGGCCAGTCAGATTATGTCAGAGGCAGTCCCTCTTCCCATTACTATGTAACCCATTTTTTAAATTATAGATCCTTTGCTTTGAATTAGCCGTAAATCAATTGAAAATTACATAAGAGGAATTATTGCAAGCTAAATGAATAAATGAGAAAATGTATGAATTCAAATCCCATCAAACAAACAGCATTTCCCTGTACAGCATGAGCACTCCTGTTTTCCTGATGATTGAAAGCTGTGTATTCCTCAGTCCTGGGTGCAGTCTCAGGGTTCCTAACCTAAATGTCTGAAGTATGAAATGCTCAAAATCTAAAACTTTTTGAACATCAATGAAAGTTCCAAATTTTGGAGCATCGTAGAGTTGGGAGTTTATGACAAATGTTCAACTTGTACAAGGCTTAAAAATATTCCCAAACCTCCAAACTTGTGACACTTCTGGTCCCAAGCATTTAGGAGAAGGGAAATAAAAATTTACTTTCAGTATTTTAAAAATTAATACGCCATCTGTCCTTGGGAAGTAATTAATGACCTGGTTAACTTTCTCAGCTAAGAGACACTAATACAGTGTAGAAAGCATCAGGAGCTGAAACATGTACTATTTAACCATGTAATCAATTAGGGATGTTTTGACACATTGCTGGAAGAGTCTCACGGTTAACAACACCATTGTTAAAGGGTCTCACAGTCGAACCCTTGCTCACATTCTAAAGATAGGACTGCATCTGGGTCCTGCCTTGATTCCGGCTCACCAACTCCCTGTGCGGTCTGTGTCCGTTCTTTCTCTGTGTCCTTTGTGATGTCAACTGCCACAGCCAGACATGTTACAACCCAGCGCTACAACGCTAGAGCTTTTTCTTGTATAATTTTATGTCACTTAAATAAATAGAGAGAAGAAAAATATCATGCAAAAAAGTCCAAATTGGAGGCTCCTTCAAATCTTCATGCCTGAGAGGCTCTCTTCCATCTCTTGTATTCTGTTGGTGAGACTTGCCTCTGGTTCCTTTTTGAATGTTTAAGATTTTCCTCTTGTTTTGGACTCTCAGCCATTTGACTGTGATATGTCTGCTGCCAAAGTTTGCGAATATTTAGCCATATCTTTTTCAATATTTTGCGAGCTCCTTTCTCCTTTCCTTGGACTCCTATTACATGTGTCTTTTTGAGGTGGAGTTTATCCACCTGATGTTTGAGGTTCATTTTATTTACAGGTTCCCACCTTCTCTTTTTCAAAGTGAGTATTTCTTTCAGTATATCTTCAAATCCACTGATTCTCTCTCACATCTGTTGATGAATGTGATGTTGATGAACATCTCTGTCTGGCATTACACTGCGAGTTCAGAATTTCCATCGGCTTCTTCCTGAGCTTTGTTTTTCTTTTTTGACCTTACTCTGTTCGCAGAGTCATTATCATCATCTTCCTGTTTAATTCTGTAAACATATTTTAAATCTTTGAACATATCTATAAACCTGGTGTATGAACTCTTTGCAAATCCAACATCTTGGCCCACTCAGAGTTCATTTTTAAATGCATTTTTAAATGCACCACCTTATGTGGTTTCTTTATTTGTGTCATAAATTTCTTTGAAAATTCAACACTTCGGTTTTTATTTTTAGAGTGTTTTTTAATTTTTTTCTATTTATTTATTTAGTTACTTACTTACTTCAATTTATTCACCTTGTATTCTGGCTGTAGCCTCCTCCATCTCCTTCCAGTTCCACATACCCTCCCGATTCTCCCCCTATGCCCTTTCCCTAGTCTATTGATAGGGAAGGACCTCCTCCTTGTCCATCTGATCCTAGCCTATCAAGTCTCATCAGGACTGGCAGCATCGTCTTCCTCTGTGGCCTGGCAGGGCTGCATCCCCCAGTAAAACTTTCAATCAGCATAGAAACAAAATATTCCATGACATAACTAAATTTAAAGAATATATATGCAGCAATCCAGCCCTACAGATGATACTAGATGGAAAACTCCAACCCAACGAGATTAGCTACACCCAAGAAAACACAGGATAAAGGTACTTTCACAATAAAAATAAGCAAAAGAAAACAAGCACACAAACACAGAATCACCACCAACTCCACAATAAAAGGAACTAACAGTCATTGGTCACTAATATCTATTAACATCAATACTAATATCTATTAACATCAGTGGTCTCAAATCTCCAATAAAAAGACACACTAACAGAATGGTTGCAGAAACAGGATCCACATTCTGCTGCATTCAAGAAACACATCTCAGCAAATTTCTTTTTCCAGAGTAAAGGGCTGGAAAAAGGGACCAAAAGAAGTAAGGAGTAGCCATTCTCATATTGAATAAAATAGACTAATCAAAAGAGATGAAGAGAGACACTTTTCTCCTCAAAGGAAAAATCCACCAGGAGGACATCATAATCCTGAACATCTATGAGCCAAATACAAGGGCTCCTGCATTTGTCTGAAAAGAAAATTCAACACTCTGTACAACATAGAGCAATCCCAGATTCTAGTAGCTGCCTCTGTGGCTATCTTTTTGCTATTGTTGCTGTTACTTGTGTTTGTTTTAGTAACTTCCCTGGGCTTTATCTTCAGAATTTGTCTCCCTGTAAGGATAGGCACTGGTATGTCTGTTATTTTTTTATTTTTAAATTTTGTTTTTGGTGGTGGTTTTGGTTTGTTTTAGACAAGGTCTCACTGTGCTGCTAAGGTTGGTGGGCCTCGTTATCCTCCTAAAAGGGTGAAATTATACTCATGATCTGTCCTTGTGTCTTTTTATTTTCATTTAAAAAATTTTAGGCTGCCTTCCTCAGAGTGACACAGCTCTGTCTGTCTGGTTTACAGGTTGACAGATTGTGCTGATGCACACCAAGCCATAGACTTTATGGCAGAGAGCCTCCCTCTTTTTGCCACTGCCTAATCTATGGGTGGAGCGTACTCAGACACTAGCTCACGTTCAAGTCAACCTTGGCTTTCATTTCCTGGCAGTCCTTGCATCTTTCCTGTGTTTGTGTTGCTCCATCAGCCAGGAATGCCTGAAGAACCTCCCTTTCCATCCTGTAACTGCCTCCATTCCAGGATCTCTCTGTTAAAATGTTTGGCTCACCAGCTGCTTGCCTCGGCTGGAACTGCAACCTCTGGCCCCTGAGCTGAAGAGCTCCTTCTTGAGGCCTGAGTTTGTGATTCCTATTGACAGAGCTTCTGAACAGTGGCCAGCGTGAAGTCAGCCCTCTGGCAGCACAGCTGCTACTTCTTAGGCCAGAGGACAGGCTCTGGTAAAGACGCCAGTGAGGGGAACCAAGACCTGGTGCAGGGGATACGAAGTATTTCTGAGCAAGAAAGTGGCAAGATTTTGTCTGTTTCTAGCTCAAAATTCTTAAGAGTATCATAAGTTATACTTCTCAAAAATTGTATTTGTTTTTGGTTATTGGTTACTAGTCCCTGGAAATCACTTGCATGGAACTGATGTTTGACAACTTCATTCACGTTTGTACTTACTTTGGGAGGACAGGAGTTGCTGACCCACTTTGCCACAGTTGGAGGTTTGCTGACCTCCGTTTTATTTCTTTCTCCTTTGTTGTAATATTTTTACTAATTCCTTAAGAATTTCATAAATGGTGGCTGGAGAGATGGCTCAGTGGTTAAGAACACTGCTCTTTGAGAGGTCCTGTGTTCAATTCCCAGCAACCACCTGGTGGCTCCCAACCATCTATACTGGGATCTGATGCCCTCTTCTGGTGTGCAGATGTACGTGTAGATAGAGCACTCATCTATTTAAAACAAATAAATATATTTTTTTTAAAAAAAGAATTTCATAAATGAGCTTGGGGTAGTGGTCCACGCCTTTAGTCCAAACACTTGGGAGCAGAGGCAGGTAGATCTTTTGAGTTTGAAGCCAGCCTGATCTACAAATTGAGTTCCAGGGCAGCCAGGGCTACACAGAGAAACTCTGTCTTAAACAACAAATTCCATAAATGTATTTTTAGCATCTTTATCCCCCTGCTCTCCCCCTTAACTTTCCCCATCCCTTCTCATCTAACTTTGAGGGTACTTTTTTTTCTCTCTTCTTTCCCCATCAAGTCTAGTTTGTGTTGCCCAGATAGCCTTGGGATGTAAGCCTTCCCTAGGGTATGGTCAGCCCATCAGGGTCACATATTTAACTTACGCTGCTTCTAACAGCTACCAAATACAATGGCTCCTCAGCTAGTGATGAAATTACATGTATACCTTTCCTTCTCCGCGCTGGTATTTTCTCTGGCTGGAGCTTGTGCAGGACTTGCACCTTCTGTCACAGTCACTGTGAGTGCATATATGCTTCTGTTCTCTTGGGTCTAAAAAACACTCTTTCCGTGATCGTATCAATCACCTCCAACTCTTACAACCTTTCAGCTCTCTCTTTGAACAAAGATCCCTGAGTCTTGAGGGGAGGAGTGTGATATGAATGTTTGATTTAAGGCTGAGCGCTCCACAGAATTTCTTTTTCTGAATGTTGACCAGTTGAACACTCTGTGTCAATTGCCATCTACTGCAAAGAGAAGCTTTTCTGATGTTTAAAAATGTGCTGCTCTAATCAACATTGCAGTAAGTCATTGGAATCATTTTAATACTATGTCCATTTAGCAGAATAATAGTATTTGGTTTCCCCTACATCCCAAGACATATCTAGCTGCAGATTCTTGGCCCCTTTTATAGTCCATGGTATAGATTCCATCTCATGTACTGGGTCTTTGAGCCAACCAGAAGTGTCAGTTACTCCCATAAGATTTGTGCCACTATTGCACCAGAGGCTTCATTTTGTCAGGCCAGTCATTGTCATAGTTTACAGAGTTCACAGTGAGGTGAGACAGAGGCTTACCTCAATCTCCTTTGGCAGCATGCCTTGCACCGTCCAACCATGAAGACTAGTCAGGAGGGATGAAGCAGCCAGGTGAGTTCCAGCGTGGTGTCTTTATGTTCTGTGACTCAAGCATATGAGGTGTTCACCAATGAGGAATCACTGTCAAGTTCAGAGAGATAGCCAGGAGCATTAGAAAGATCTGGAATGCTTGGGAGGCTGTGTGACCCCACTGGGCAGGAACTCAAAAGTAGGTTACTCGTTTCTCATGGGGTTTCTATTTGCTAGCATGGAATACTCCCACTGTAGGGTAACACAATTACATCTCTTTTTAAATATGTATAAATATATAAATTACAAAGCTTCTATAGTAGTAGATTTCCATAGTTTTTCAAAAGATTTCTAATATTAGTTTTCCTTCCTAATTTTCCCTCCTCTACCCTGGCCTCCCATGCCCAGTCAAATTTAGCTTTCTTAATCCACTTTTCCCCTTTAACATTGTTCTGCCTTTCCACCCCTGTGTTCTATCACCCCTTCCTTGGAGGACCCTCCCTATAATTGCCCCTTATTAAATTTCTGACCTCTGTGTGTATTTCAGTGTGTTAGTATCCATTGTCATTTGTGTATTCAAAGCATTTAAAAATTATAAAAACCACATGACACTTACTTACCTCCCAAATGTTGGGAGGTAAGTACATGTGTTACAACACTCGGCAACATAAAGGAAACCAGAGCAATTACTACTAAAGCTTTTTTTTTTTTTTAAGTGCTAACATCTATAATCCAGCACTCAGAATGCTGAAGCAAAAATATTGACAGAAATTTGAGGCCAGCCTGGGCTACATAGTAGTTTCTAAGCCACACAGAACTATGTAGCAAGATATGGTCTGAGAAAACCAAAATCAAGGACTGGGAAGATGGCTCAGTGGGTAAAGGCATCTGCTACCAACCCTGACAGCATGCCTTCAGCCCACAGGACCTGCATGGCAGGAGGATGCAGCCACTTCCTACAACCTGTCCTCTGACCCACCACATCTACCAACCTAACTTACTAAATAAGAAAAATTCATTGAAAATAAATGTATTGATAATTCTAGTTAGCCTGTCTATCTAAATCTTTTGTTAACCAGACATTTCTTTCCTGTAGCTGTAGCCAGTTGTCAAATATTCCTAAATCTTAATATACTAGTCAGTTATATCTTTTTTTTTAAGTGTTTACACATTTATTGAGCACCTGATACATAGCAGGAACATCTGTGGGCATCTAGGTTACAGCAATGGATGAAAACAGCCATGCCCCATACATGGAGATGCTCCAAAAGGAGACAGTGCACAGGAACATGAGGATTTGCCTGGTGCTATCAGTAGTGAGAATAAGGCAGAGCTGAGGCTGTGAGGATCCAAGAGAAGAGAGGCCTGTGTGGAGGGGACAGGGCATATACTGTGGGGTTGGAGTTCCTGGCAGCTTCCCCCATTTGCTTAGGGCAAGAAGACCTGAGGGTTCCCAGCAGCAGGCATGTCTAGCGTACCCAGAAAGATCCCTTCCCACATGCTGGCATTCGCTGTGCGGGTGGTGTATCGGGTTCTCTCCACTGTGTGGATGGTGTATCGGGGTTCTCCTGAGACTTACTGCAGACCACAGCCACCCAAAGGGAAGCAGCTCGTGGCAGGAGGCATTTCCTCTTGTCATATAATCTAGACCCTCTTCTCCAGCCAGGCCTAGCCCACCACAGGCACACCTGTCTTCGCACGCTGGGGCAAGGACACTGCCTCCAGCCTTGAGACTTTGGTATGCAGTGAAAGGCGCTTGAAGCTGCCCCTGAGGTGGAGTCGCCAGGGGTCACAGTGACAGCCTAGCGGCCTGCAGTCTAACTCAGTAGTCCTTAGTGGAGGGGGTGGGACACAGTGCAAGGCTGGCAGCCCGGCCTGGCACCATGGTCAGCTGCACTCCAGCTTGAGGCTTCTGTACAAGCAGAGCTGAAGAGCACACGAGGACTGGCATACAAGCGATGCCCACCAGGGCCCTGTGACCCACAGGTGCTCCTGCATAGTCCCCAGCAAAGGGATACAGCCACTCTCCACTTTATAGATGTTGGAAGCATGGTCCTGCCTACCACAGCCAGGTACCACAGTGTACAGCAGCTGTTAGGATCCACATGGTGTTCGGCCTCACCATAGTGGATCCACTGGCTGTCTCGCCAGCCTCAAGGGTTGTTGCTGCCCCAGCAGTGGAACTCCTGTTGTCTGCAGCACTGGTCACACCCTCATGACCTGACTGGTGGTATCTCTTGATCATGGTGTCCTTCAGATTCTCCTTGAGCTCTGTGTTCCGCTTCTGGTAATAGACATAGGCCAGGATGCCAGCAGTGATGTACAGTAGGCAGATGAAGACGAGCAAGCTGAAGTACAAACATAAGAGGTTCCGTTGATCCTTGAAAGTGGCACAGCAGCCACTGGTCTCTGGTCACCATGACAGTTCCTCCAGCCACCACTAAGGTGTAGACTGTGGCTACGTAGGTGCTTGAAGCCAGCAGACTAATGTAGTCACTCTTGAGGGCCAGCGTCCCAATGCCCACTGCCAAGACTGCCAGGCTGGCCGGCCAGAAGCAGCAGCTATAGGTGAGCAGCAGAAACTTGAGGCAGACCATGCAAATGTTGCCTTCTTTTCTTTGCGTTTGCCCATCCTGGGCCTCTGTAAGTCAGAAGGACCAGCAGGTATGGATCAAAAGTTACTGGTCTGCCCTTCACCTGGCAGGTGGGATCTTGCCATTCCTCCTATGGTAGCTGAAGCAGTGGTCAGAAGGTTCTCAGAGCCACTGGGTCTGGAAGCAGGCATGTTGGGGGTTGGCCTGATGCTGGTTACTGCCTGGATACACCTATTGTTATGTAAACTGGCTGGATTGGCTGATTAAACAGCCTATACCTAGGCAGAGCAGAATGGGGTAGGCGTGGCTAAGGTTCAAGAGAATCACCAGAAACAAATGGGAAGAGAGGAGGCAGGAGGATGCCACGATGGGTTAGCATAGAGAAGGAACCATGTGGGCCAGGAGAAAGGATGGCGTGGATGGAGAAAACATCAAAATGAAAAATATAAACAAGTGTTTATAAGATTATGCATGGAAGGTAGCCCAGATAGGAATGGTTAAGGTGTATGGCATTGGATGGGGACTGGGACATAGATGGTGAGATTATTGAGACAGTGTAAGGTAAATAAGCCCAAGATATATAAGGCAATTATAAAACCTAACAGGTGTCTGTGTCTTATTATTTGTGATAATGGGTTAAATAATACCACCATGATAATCATAGGGCAAATAACAAATAATGTATAGCCCAGTACTCATTTTATTTACCACAACACAGACATAATAGCCAGGCATATTTTCTTCTGGACCAGGGTGAAGCATAGGACATTGCTGGCCAGCCTGACCAACCACACTTTGAAATACTAGCCCAGCTGCCTGTATGTGTGCCTGCATACCAGAAGAGGGCACCAGATCTGGGTGCTGGGGATTGAACTCAGGACCTTTGGAAGAAGTGTTCTTAACCTCTTAGGCATCTCTCCAGGCCCAGTGATATCTTTTAATGCTGCAAACTCTACAAGATCTGAGGGGGGGGGGGGAAGAGGGGCATTAGAGTATTGAATCATATAGTAAAAAACTTTTCATAAAACCCATACTTTGAAGAATATAGGTCTTGTATAAAGCCTTCACTCTCAGCTTACTTTACTGTAAGCCCACAGTCTGAATGGCATATCCGTACCTATTTCAGCATGAATTAATTAATAGATAAACATTTGACCTCTGTCAAGCAGGTCAAATTTCTTCTATGCACATTTCTGATATTATCACTTCAGAAATTTGCTGTCATCCTGTGCCTGTTAACCTATCCCATAAGAAAAGAGACAAAAAAAAAAAAAAAAAAAAGATTGAGGTTCCCCTAAAAGTCACAGTTCCTCAATGGTAGAGCAGGACTTGACCCAAGAGTTTTACAGAACTTGTGTGAACTCCTACCCATTTTCTGTATGGAGTGAGCAAAGATAACTTAGAGCCCAAATCTCTACCATACAGCAGCTGACAAGTGGCCACTTTCTGTGTCCTCTTTTGTCTAGAAGACATGAGAGAGCCTGTCCTGTTCTCACTCAGGGCTATTGCTCCCTGGTCACTTCATCACCTCCCAGAGACTTATCTTCCAAAGTCAATTCCTTGAGAGCCAGAATTTCCACATCTGAATGGAGAGGGACACACATTTAGTCCACAGCATGCCTGTACCTTAAGGCCTCCTCTTGTACCAACTACATCATCACTGCAATCCCTCCAGAACTGTGCGACCTTGTAGATTTCCATCAACACCTACAGCTGTGTGGATCATTGAGCCTGTGTCTTTGTGTGTTGTTGGCTGTCTCCTGCTCTTGAGTCAAGTCCTATGAGACCAGAGGCTTTGCTTACTCTAGAGGACTGGTCCTCAACCTTCCTAATGTCATGACCCTTTCATACAGTTCCTCATGTTGGGGTGACCCCAAAACATAAAAGCCTTTCATTGCTACTCCATAACTGCAATTTTGCTACTGTTAGGAATTTAATTTAAATACCTGGTCTGCAGGATATCTGAGAGGTCATGACCCACAAGTTGAGAACTGCTGCTCTAGCAATACTATGGTCACCAGAGGAGATCTAGAATGAGTCCTGGCAGACACCTGAGAAGTTATTTCTTTTATAAATATATTTTTAATTAATAAATAAAGGAGCCAGAATCAAGTTGCGCAGGAGACTTGCCAGAGGTACAGTGCCCCCCAGGGCCCAGGAATGAGAGCAAATGCTGGGCAGGAAAGTAGCCAATAAAAACTTAGAAAGCAAGAGCAAACAGTGGAGTGGGCAAAGATAAAGAGACCAAGTTGTGCTGAAAATTCCAGGTGCATATATGGCTACACCCCTCACCATACATAAATCCC
Organism: Psammomys obesus; assembly: GCF_907164565.1. Classification (NCBI taxonomy): domain Eukaryota; kingdom Metazoa; phylum Chordata; class Mammalia; order Rodentia; family Muridae; genus Psammomys; species Psammomys obesus. The sequence continues at coordinate 32,149,615 of NW_026596069.1, read as the reverse complement.
TCAGTTTGAGCATCTATGTAGACCCTTCTTAGGTCTTTTCATTATTATTTTACTTTATTTATGTGTATCTGCGTGAGTGTGTGCCACATGTGTGAGGGTGCCTATAGAGGCCAGAAGTGGCATCAGATGCCCTGGCGCTGGAGCACAGGCAGTGTGAGCCACCTACCATGGCTACTATGAATCAGACTTGGGTCCTTGGGAGAGCAGCAAGTGCAGCAGACATGATGCTTGGGGCTGAGAGTAGAGGCAGAACTTAGGCTCCTCAGGAGCTGCTGCGGGCTTGGCTTTCCTGGAGACTGACCAAGAGGAGGAGAAGCAGGCAAGAAAAGCTGCTGGGCAGGCCCTGCCTACATCCAGCTCCTCATCTGACTTACTTAGCCAGGCCGTGTTTAAAGGCATCGTGTGCCAGCATTTACATTTAAGAGATTTTACCCAAGCTGATTTTGACAAATAGAAGAGGGGCATTCAGGACCTGCCTTGTTGTATGGCCCTGTTAGCTGGGCTGGGGCAGTGAGCACAGCCTTGGATGGCAGCCCTCTGCAGCTCTGCTGGCCCTTATGTATTTAACCAGAATTCTCCTTCAAAGTCATTTGTATGGACTTCACAGCTACTTGAGTTGGTAGTCTCTGTCACAGTGGTAATAACAATGCAAACAATTTATCATCAATAATGTTTTTTTGTTGTTGTTGGTAGACCTTATGCATGGATTATTCACCATATAGAAACCTTCTGAGACCCCCATTGTCTGTGACTATTAACTGGCAGCAGAGTGGTCTGTAGCTTATGTCCAGTCATTCCCCTATAGAGAGAATTATACCATCGGGTTTCAGTGTTAGAAACAGCTATATCTGAGAGACAAAGGAGAGGATGAGAGGAGTGGAGAGGAGGGAGAAATGATGTGAGCCATTTCCTTCCACTCAGTGTGTGTCATGGAACATGTGCCCACTGACACTGGGAGGAAGCTAGCCTGGTGAAGCAATTAGCACACTAACCAGTTTCAAGCTTAAATATGCAAATGACTGTGGCTCCTGGACTGCTGACATGGAGGTAAGGGAAATGCTTTGTTCTGGTTGTCAAGTTATTGGTCTTTTGTACATCACTGAAGAAAAATTAAAATGATTATAAGCCAAAGATAAACATTGGCTAACTGAGAGAGAACCAAGGAAATTTATCTAATTTATAGTGTGTAAATGGCATGTGTGTCCCACTGTGCTCAACAATAAATCAGTGAATAGCTTCTTCTCACAACCTTTGTCATGTTTGGATTATAATTGTCTTTCAAAGTGGTAAGTCAACCTGAATGTTAATCAGTGACAGAATTTAAGTTAGGTATTTATTTTAAAAGAGCAGAGCAGGTGGATATGGCTTAGTGGGTGTATTTGTCTCTGTTCTCTTCCTGTGAAGAGACATCCTGGCCACAAGAACTCTTCTAGAAGAAAGCATGTCATTGGGGACTGGCTTACAGTTTCAGAGGCTGGCCATCGTCATGATGGTGTGGACACGGTAGCTCGCCTGCAGTCGATGAGAGCCGTCCCCATCCACGGGCCAAAAAAGAAGCGGGGCCTGGCACGACTTCTGAAACCTCAAAGTCACCCTGTGACACACCTCCTCCAACAAAGCTATACCTCATAATCCTTCTAATTTTTCTCAAATAGTACATGAGCTTAAGGGGCCTGTTCTCATACACACACACACACACACACACACACACACACACACACACACACACACGCCCCACAGCGTGTAAAGACACCTGCAGCCAAGCCTGATGACAGGAGGTTAAGCCCCAGGACCCGCATGGCAAAAGGAGAGGAAAATTGTCCTCAGAGCTTCATGTGTGTATATGTACACGTGCGTGTTCACGCCTGTGAACACACACACACGTGGTGGGGGAGGGAGAGAGACAGGGTATACAGATTTTAAATACTAAAAAGGAAAGCAGATTGTTTAACTTTTTCAAAGTAGTTCTCGGTGACAGTTGGTATTTTTTTGCAGGAGCATCCAATACTTGGGCAACCATTTTTTGTTTTACATCCCTGCAAGACAAATGAATTCATGACTGCCGTGCTAAAGAATTCACAGAAAATCAATAGGTAAGAAACACCATCAAGACACATTGTGCTCTACTCTGATTTTAAAAGTGTAAATCTTTTCATGTGACTCTAAAAGCCAGGTCAAAATAAGAAATATCCTTTCTAATAATGATGGTGAACACATTGAGTTTTGGCTGTGTGCTAGTGTTCTGAGTTTTAGATATATGAACACAATGGGCTTTTATAAAATTCCAATAACTTTTACTTAATTTTCAGAGAAGAAAGCTAAAGCACAGAGGAGTTAAGTGACTCTGCGAAGTCACCCAGCTTGTTTGGGGTAGGACTTTGAATTCAGGAATTTGTATCTCAGCACCAAGATTTTAACGGCTTCACTTAGCCAGCTCAACAAATGCTGGAAATCCAAATGGAAAATTTGAGCCCTCATGAGGAATTGGAAGCCCCATTTCTGTTTTGCCCTTCAGCTACCTTGGTGAGAGACCCTCACCTACTATTTGTGATCCTCTGGGATCACAAATCCAGGCACTACATCGTGTGCCTGGAAGCAGGGATTCTGGGGTCCCAGACAAGCCAGCCTCTTCAGAAAAGGCCTCGCTTCTCTTTGTTCTGGCCACTCACCAGCTCGTCATCAGAAACTGTAACGGAGCATTTGTATCACATATGCCTTGCTTGTTTCCTAGAAATGTCAACTACATCACATCGTGGCTGAGCATCGTGGGACCTGTCGTTGGTCTGCATCTACCTCTGAGCTACGCTGAAGCATCATCACAGGCTGAGTGATTCGTAAGCAATCAAGGTAAGGAGAAAAGCCTGGGTTTCAAGCTGTGTCGCTAGAAAGACGATGGTGCTGGTCTTACCCTTAGATACATCTCCGGTCTTGGATGTGTCTTAGCTACATCCTGGTCAGTTTGCACTGTCTTTACTGGGCCGAGCTTGTTCTTCAGTGTTCCAGTTATTCGGGAAGTGTTATATTTGGCTACAGAGGGCATCCACACAACTGCAGAAGGTGGAGAGTGGATTTTATAGCCAGCATTCTTGAAATAAGACCTTTACTGCTCTCCCTTATTCTCTTTGCTTTTGTTTTGTGCTTGTTCTCAGATTTTCTGCTGATCCTAGGAACTGCGGCATGTAGCAGGGAAGCATTGGTTTTCATGGAAATGGGACTGCAATATCTCATGGCACCCAGATTTTTTGGGAGTTCTTTCCTTGGAAAACATCTACAGAAACCTGTTTGGAATAGTGGTTGTGTGGAAGGAACATGCCACAGAGTCAGATCAGGTTTGGTGATATCACTGCTGACATCACGAAGGCTGGCGTGGGGCAATTCTCTCCAGGCACAGCTCTTCTGCTGTGGAGATTGATGGAGAAATGTGTTTGTGTTTTTGTTTTAATATAAGGTGTATGAAAATTAAAATGTAGAACTTGCCTTTTCTGAAAAATTAATGTTAGAAACATGACCCATCTTAAATTATCCTCCCACAGTCAAACTCAGGAACAATGGATTATTTCTTTATCACTCCCCAAAAATGTGTGTGTGTGTGTAGACATAAAAAATTAGATACATAATAAAGAATAACTGAGCATCTTATTATAATAATGTGTTTTACAAGCCAAGTATGGTGTGGTAACTACAGTTTTTTTAAATAGTTATAGAAAACATTAATGCATTGCAATTGCTTTTTTTTTTTTCAATAAAGATAACACAATCATTTTTCCTTCTGGTCTGTGAAGCCCACAGCTGCTCTGTTGTATTGGAGGCTCTTGTGCAAGTCTTCACAGCTTTACAACTTTCTTTTGAATATGAGAATAACAGGCTGTCCCATAACATTGCTGGGAACTATATGAAGTCATTAATGCACAATTATTGAAAAGTGTATACAAACACTAATTAAATGTTCACCTGCTGCATAACTGACTGCTGTTAATTCAGGCCATAATATGTTTTCTAGCCAGCAAGACATGAAGACACCTGATCTGGAGGAATTAAAACTTGCTTTATTTTACATTTTTGTTTTCTAAAAGATGAAACTAAGTGGAAAATACAATTAGTACAGTTTCTTCCATGAAGTGTGTCCTACAAAATCACCTGAGGACTCCTTATACCTTCAAATGCCAGACCCATCTTCCGAGACATCCTGTCTGGGTGATTTTGGGAGCCTGCTCCCTGGAAAACCCAATTTGGATTAATTTTGTCAAGCATTGGTTTGTGTTCTATTAGTACCATCAAGCCTGGGTGGTGCTTTCAGTGGTAACTTGCTTCCTGGTGTCAGCACAGGGTGCCATCATAGTCCGAGAAACTCACTGTAAATTGAAAATACAATAAGCTGAAGATGTGTTTAATATATCTAACCTATTGAGCATCATAGATTAGCTTAATTCACTTTCTTTTTTAACTTTGACACTTTTGTTTGTTTTGTCTGTAAGAGTGGGACAGGGCACTTACCACAGAATCACATGGAGAAGAAAGGACAGCTTGTAAGATGGCTTTTCTCCTTCCACTGTGCATCCCAGGGAAAAACTCAGGCCATCAGGCATGGCCATGGGTGCCTTTACTCACTGAGCTCCCTCTCTGGCATTAGCTGCCTTTAAATATGCTCATGACACTTCCATTAGCCTGCAGTTAGACAAAGCTACCTTATAAAAAGCCTACTGTAAAATAAAAGTGTTGAATATGTTACACACAGGCATCTAGCACTTTGTAAATGTTAGAGTGTGAAAGCACAAAATACAATATCCAAAAAAAGCCTGATAGCAAACAATACTGTAGAGTACTGTTTTTTATTGAAAAAAAAAATGTTTTCAGACAATATGTTTTGATCATGAATTTCCCCTTCCCTAATTCTTTCCAGATCCTTTCTACCCACCTAATCTAAAGGAAGGAAGGAAGGAAGGAAGAGAAATGCTCAAACAAAGCAAAATGAGACATAAACCTACAAAGACACTATCTGGTTTGTGTTATGTCAGCCAGCTACTCCTGTGTGCTGGACTTACTACTCCTGACATGTAGTTAATATGCCTAATGAGACCCCATTGGAGAAAACTGATTCTTCTTTGCCAGTGGGTATCAGCTGCAGATAGGTTCTTAGGAAGGGGTGGGATCCTGTGTCCACTTCCTCCTCCCAGCACTGGAACCCCATCTGGCTTGTACCTGTGCAGGCTCTATGCATGCTGCCATGGACTCCATGATTTCATACGTGCAACAGTCCTGTTGTGTCCAGGAGACACTGTTCCTTGACGTCATCCACCATCCCTGGCTTTCACAATTTTTCCTCCTCCACTCCTGCATGGTTCCCTGAGCCCTGAGGGGAGATGTTTGATGAAGGCATCACACTTAGGGCTGAGGGCTCCAGAGTCTATTCTCTACACATTGACAATAAATACACATTGACAAATAAATACACATTTATTTCTTTAGTTCCCTGATCTCAGCAGGTCGATGCCTACTGTTACAAGAAAGTACTGGGCTGCACATCAGTAGCTCAGGAGAGGGTCAAAGTTCAAAGTATGATTTCCACCACCTTTATTTCACTTTGACACAACCATAAAGTTTTTTTTTAAAGTTTAGCTACACTACTGTAAGTTGGTTTGTCTGTATAAGAATAGTAAGAACATTTCGACTTTTTTTTCTTTTTAACAAGATGGCTGTTATGGTTTGATGTTCATCTCCTTTGAAACATCTGTTGAAGTCTAATTCCCAGTGGTATTGAGAAGTGGTAGGCCGTTTAAGAGGAGAACAGGCTGTCAAGTGGGTCTGATTCAGATCTTAAAGGACTGGATTGAGTTTTTTTTAATGAGACAGATATGGTGGTTTCAGTAAGAACAGACCCACAGGCTCACATATTTGAATGCTTGTTCCCTACTTGGATTAAAAGGTGTGCTTCTCTTGGAAGAGGTGTGTCACTGGAGATGGGTGGCTTAGGGGTTCCGAATCCCATGCTAGGCCCAGTCTCACTCTTGCTGTCTACAACTTGCAGATCAGATCTTAGTTTTCAGCTTCTGCTTTAGTGTCATGCCTGAATGCTGCATGCTGTCCCATCATGGTCATGGACTCACTATAAGCAAGCCCCCAGATAAATTATTTCATTCGTTGCCTTGGTCATGGTTTCTGTGTTGGTTTGAGTGAAAATGGCTCCAATGGCATTATTTGAAAGGATTAGGACATGTGGCCTTGTTGGATTGGTGTGGCCTCATGGGAGGAGGTGTGTCCCTGGGGGTGGTCTTTGAGGTTTCAGTGCTCAGCCAGGCCCAGTGTCTCTTCCTGCTGCCTGTGATCCAGATGTAGAACTCTCAGCCACATCTCCAGCACCACGCCTGCCTGCACACTGCCATGCATCTTTCCATGGCGATGATGGACTAAACCTCTGAACTGTAAGCCAGCCCCAATTAAATGTTGTCCTTTATAGGAGTTGCAGTGGTCCTGGTCTCCTCACAGCAATAGAAACCCTCAGATAGAAGTTGTTACTAGTATTGCTGTGAGAAGCCTGACCGTGCTTTCGTTTGGAGGCTTCGTACTAGAAAAGCAATCGGACACTTGAAGCCTGGATTTCAAGTAGGATCATTGAAGACAGTGGTGCCGAGGGTGATTTGAACTGTGGGAGTTCAGCTCAAGATGTTCTACTGGATAAGAATATTAGTAAGTGGCCTAAATATCACTCTTGTAATATTTTGGCAAGGAATGTGGCTGTTTTCTGCCCTTCCCCCCCCCCCCAAAAAAAATCTGCCTCAGGTTAAATTGAAGAGTTAAGGATTAACAGCATTGGCAGAGGAAATTTCTACACAGCCTAGTATTCACTGTGTTGTGTGGTTTTTAGTGGCCAGTCTTATTCAGGTCTAAGGGTTTTTAGTGGCTAGTCTTATTCAGGTTTAAGTGTCTGGTTTGAGGAGAAAGGAGGCACCAGGAAGTATAATGGAACCAAATCTGTTAATCCCATCAGGCGAGAACAAGAGCACCACTACAGTTTTTCAGTCAAATCTGAAATGAGCGTTATTAAATACTGGCCACGATGATGGACACAAGCCAGCCAGCTCTTGACCTGTGACTCCTAGAGAGGCACACGTTGGTCATGAGTATACAAAGGCTTACAAAGCTGCCGACTTCGTCCAGTCAGAAGCAAGCACACATCCTGACATACTTCCTGCCTACACGCCTCCCACATACACGTGATCACGCACATCCTGTGCACTGGGCAACCAACCTTGTTTGCAAAAGTAGAAGTACGTGTCCTGTGTTATGTAAACATTTCCCAGTTTTTTTGCCTACTCATCTATTGGGCCCAGGGTGTGGAATGGGGTGGTCTGAATGAAAATAGTCCCTTATAGGCTCACAGGGAGTGGCATGATTTGAAAGGGTTGGGACATGTGGCCCTGTTGGATGAGTGTGACCTAACTAAAACAGGCTCTCTTCCCAGAGTTGAACAGTAACTAAGACAGGCCAGTCCTCTATCACTTCTGCGCTTCCTCCCCAATACCTGCTCTTTGCCAGAGCTTCAGCCAGCTGCAGCTGACAGGTCTTGAATCATGCGTGAGTCAAGCCTTTTCCCTTATAAATGAATCTCAGGTGTCCTGCTAGGGCAAGAAAAACAGTGCAACCTGTGGCCAGAGATGGCTTTGTGAAAGTGGGGTGTAACAGCCTGAGGCTGTGTTCCCTGGGAAGCACATGCCCAGGCCACATCTGCAGGTAAGGACTGAACTCCCAGAAAAAGAAGTAGAAAAGGGTTAAATTAAACTGCTAGAAAAGCTACAAGTAAATTTAAAATGCTGAGCTGCACGTATTCCTGCTAGGTCGAGAGCCTGTGTATATGCTTGCTGGGCACTCTGCTGTTCACCACTGAACATCTTTGCAGCTTCTGCAAGGGAGTGTTCCCTGCACCCTCCTTAATATGAACAAAGATTTCTCAGCAAATCATTTCCTAAGCCTTCTTGTGTGTGTGCGTGTGTGCGTGTGTGTGTGCATGTGTATATAGTGTGTGTGCATGTATGTGTATATGTATGCATATATGTGTATGTGTGTTTATCATGTTATGCTTGTGTATGTATATGCATATATGTATGCATGTTTGTATGTGTATGTTTGTGTGTGTGTGTGTTCTGAATAATGTATTTATCTGGAAGTACTAGTTACCTTTTGCTAACAAGCTCTGAAATGTTAACCTAACAGCTCAGACCTAGTTTAGATTTGGTTTGTGCTTTGTCCTTCTGGTACTTCGGATTGAACCAAGGGCCTTGCACATGCTAAACAAGCTATTCTATGCCTCTTTTTACTCTTTGAGACAGGGTTGCCCAGGTTGGCCTTGAACTCACTTTATAGCCCAGGAGGGCCTTGAACTCCTGGTCTTCCTGCATTTGCCTCCCTAGTAGCTGTGACTGTAGCCACAAGTACTGACTCATTAGGAACTTTCAGTGTTTGCTCCTCCTTGGCCTCTCCCCTTGTTCATGATAGAGTGTAACTCATTAAAGGTGAGGACACTATTTTGGGGCATGACATAGTGGCACATGCCCATTAATTCCAGGAGGTGTCCAACAAAAATATACTCAATATGTGAAAAGATAAACTAAAGTTGACACATATATTAAGGGGAAGCATTGGGTAAGGGGAAAATTGTGATCAAACTAAATTGTATGATTCTTTTCAATTAAAAAATTTCTAGGAATATTACTCAGCGGTAAAAAACAAGGAAATCATGAAATTTGCAGGTAAATGGTGGGAACTGGAAAAGATCATCCTGAGTGAGGTATCCCAGAAGCAGAAAGACACACAGGGTATATACTCACTCATAAGTGGGTATTAGACATATAATATAGGATAAAGATACTAAAATCTGTGCACCTAAGAAAGCTTATCAGGAAGGAGGACTCTGGCTAAGATGCTCAATCCCTGAGGATGGACATCAGAGGAAGGAGAAAACAGAGAACAGGACAGGAGCCTACCACAGAGGGCCTCTGAAAGGCTCTACCCAGCAGGGTAGTGAGGCAGATGCTGACTCATAGCCAAACTTTGGGCAGAGTGCAGGGAATCTTATGAAAGAAGTGGGAGATAGTAAGACCTGGAGAGGACAGGAGCTCCACAAGGAGAGCAACAGATCCAAAAAGTCTGACAGGTCTTTTCTAAAACTGGTACTCCAGGCAAGGACCACTCATGGAGATGGCCTGGAACCCCTGCCTGGAACCCCTGCACAGAGGTAGCCTATAGCAGTTCAGTATCCAAGTGGCCTCCATAGTAATGGGGACAGGGACTGTCTCTGACATGAACTGTGGCTGGCTCTTTGATCACCTCCCTCCCGAGGGGGGAGCAGCCTTACCAGGTCACAGAAGAAGACAATGCAGCCACTCCTGATGAGATCTGATAGACTACGATCAGAGGGAAGGGGAGAAGGACCTCCCTTTTCAGTGGACTGGGAGAGGGACATGGGTGGGGAAGAGGGAGGGTGGGGTTGGGGGGGGAGGGCGGAGGAAGGTACAGGGGGGATGCAAAAGTGAATGAACTGTAATTAATAAAAATAAATAAAAAAATCTTAAAAATTCTATTGTGTATTTCTGTGTCAGTGGCTGTATTTGTGCATGTGTGTGTGTGTGTGGGGGGGGGGGTCCTGTGGGCACCAGAAGGTATTGGATCTCCTAGAAATGGAGTTATAGACAGCGGTGAATGCTGGAAACGGAACTGCAGGTCCTCTGCAAGAGCAGTAATGTTCTAGTCAAGGTTTCTCTGTGTAGTCCTGGCTGTCTTGGAACTCGATCTGCATGTCCAGCTGTCCTCAAACTCTGCCTCTCGCATGCCTGGATTAAAGGCATGTGCCACCACTGTCAGGCAGCAATAGACTGTCTTATTCCCTGAGCCATCTCAGTTTCCTCACCTGAGAGTCTTATGTGACCTTGATGCACGTGGGCCAGTGGAGATAGGCAGGAAGGAGGCTCTGGACCAATGCTGCACACTCCAGCGCAGGGCTGGGCAGCGCATGTCCAGGAAGGCTTTGAAGCAGAGCAATGTGAGCAGCCTGATGAAAGCTCCATCCTCAGTGTCCTGGAGGGAGGGAGGAATGAAGCTGCCCACCAGTGTTGGGCCCAACTGGAAGAGCCATTTTCTTCACCCGAGAATTTGTGCTTGGCCGGAGAACCACACAAAGTAGAGGATGGCAAGTGAGTGTAGTCAAGGGACAAGGACGTGTTTCAGTTCTCTCCTGGGGCTTCATAAAGAAAACCTGGCAGCCTATCCAAAAGCCTGAGTCCTGGGTCCCGCTGTTAGTGAGGCATGCCATCAAGCCTCTCTGAGCCCTTGCTTTCCGATCTGTCAAATGTCTGAAAGCATATTTAATCAAGGAAAGTCAGTTTATGGTTATTATAATTTAAATAAAGACCACATTAAAAAGAAAATAACAAATGTATTTCACATAGTGAAAATATTATTTTTGAACTTTGCTTTCAGTCAGTCATTTTCCCTCAATGGTGGGGTTTGTATTTGTTCTGAAAGACAAAGCATTGTCTGCTAGGCACTTCCCCATGAGAACTGTGAGGTGGTACAGCCTGCTGCACATGAGGCTAAGTCATGTACTCTGTCATGTACATGGCTTTGTGAGCTGGCTTCCAGCATCATGGCTGTATCCATGTGGTCTGAGTATAAACGTGTGTAAAATCTTCACAGGATTGGCACGTGTCTGTGGAGGTAGTGTTGGTGTGACAGTCGCTGGCTGAGAGGCTTCTGGTTCAGGGAACAGAGATCTGAAAGTGTGCAGGCAGATTACTTCCCTCCACTTCATAGATGCTGTCATGACCTTGGTACTCTGCTGCCAGCAAGTTGATGGCCACTTCCCTAGGAGGACTTTTGCCATACTTAACTGTTCTGGTTTGGGGAGATTGGTTTTTATTTTTCTCTTATATTTTACATCGTAATCAGAGTTTCTTCTCCCTCCCCTCCCCCAAGTCTCTTCCCTCCACTTCGCCTCTCCTCCAAATCCACACCCCCACCTTCCCTCAGAAAAGACCAGACCTCCCAGGAACATCAATCACTGCATGACAAGCTACAATAGACCAGGCACGCACCATCACATCAAGGCAGGACAAGGCAACCCAGTAGGAGGAAAAGGGTCCCACAAGTAGGCAAGAGTCAGGGACAGCGCCAGCTCCCACTGTCAGGATTTTCATGAGAGCAGCAAGCTACTCAGCCATAACATATTCAGAAGACCTAGGTCAGACCCTGCAGGCTCCCTGACCTCTGTGAGTCCCCATGAGTCCAGGTCAGTTGATTCTATGGGCTCTGTTCTCGTGGGGGTGACCCTGACCCTTCTGGTTCTTCTGATTCTTCATTCCTCCCCTCCACAGGACCCCCAAATCTTGGCCAACTGTTTGGTACTCTGCACCTGCTCCCATCAGTTGTTGGATGACGTCTCTCTGGTCTCTTTGATGACAACTCTTCTAGGCTCCAGTCCCAGGATAACTGCAGGCAGGACAAACTGTTTTGTGTCTGGGTTTGTGTCCCAATCCCTCCACTAAGTAAGGCCTTCCCTGGTTACAGAGGATGGCTGGTCCAGGTCCTGTGTCCCCCATTACTAGGTCTTTGCTAGGGTTACTCTTGTAGATCCAATGGAGTTTCCATTGTACAAGGTTTACAATTCTTTCCCAAAATAACCACAATTCCAGTCACTTCTCCCAGTATTTCATCCCTCCTTCCCACCACCTGGTCACTACTGTTCCCAATCTCACCTGTGAGATCCACTTCCCCTTCCCAGGGAGATCCTTGCATCCCACCTTGAGCCCTCCTTGTTACTAGCCTCTCTGGGTCTGTAGAACATAGCATGAACTGTCTTTTACTTTACAGCTAATGTTTTGTTTTTAGTACACTGTAGCTCTAGAAGGCCTTGAAATCAATATGTAACCTCGCTGGTCTCAAACCCATGGTAATTCTCCTGCCTCAGCCTCTAGAGTGCTAGATTAGGGGTGTAAGATAATATGCTTACTTTATGCCTCTGTGTTTTATAAGGTGTACTGGTAAGTGTTTTTATCATTTTGCTCTTCAGTTCGGTAGTATTCTTTGAGACAGTATTACAAACCCTTGCTTTACCGTTTAAGTTGTCAGTGGCGACATCTAGTGGTCTTGTTGCCAATGCCCTTCAGTGGTAGTCCTCTCTTGTAAAGTTCTAAAAATGAACCCAAACCCACGTGTATTCTATATTCAAATTAGTCCAGATAATAATAAACCCAGTTTTGTGATATTTGCTTGGACTTCTTTCAAAGTTTTCTCATGCCCTAAGGCCAGCACTAGTTACAGAGAAGGATCTTAACAAAGGGAGCCTGGCATGCTAACAGGAACCTCAGTTCAACAGGTCTGCAGCAGTTGGTGACTATCACCTGCCGGGCTTTGCATCGTGCCTGGCACCTCACTGCCCTCAGTAAGTATCTGCTGGTTATTTGAATTACATAGGTAGTCACCGAGCCAGAGGATGTGTAGGGTTAAAGAACAGGGAGAAATCTGACCAGAAGCTGAGAGGCCAGGATCATTTAAAAAGTAGCCATGACTACAATCCAATAGAGCATCGTCAGTGGGTTTCCACGTTAAGAGTTAAGTCTCTTAATACCTGTAATTCCAGCATTTGAAAGGCTGAGGCAGAAGGATTGCCTGTGTTCAAGGCTACACTGGGAACATAATGACTTCCAAGCCAGGTCGTCTATTATCAAAACTCTTCCTCAAGCAACAAAAATAACTAAATGTACTACATAGAAGTTGTCACTTGATTGTCCCCACATCTGTATTTTGCTGATGGTTCATGTACACTGCAACTATACAGATGTTCTTGTACATCCAGCATTGTGGTTACACAATCAGAATGTACAGAAATCTTTAAATTGTGGAAATTTTCAAACATAAAAATGGTATGATCCCTCACATACTTACAAATCAGATTCAACAAACCAAGACTGGTCGAGCCATAATTGCTTCATTTAGTTCTTTAGTTGTTCCAGTACCTTGAAGCAAATTACAGGCATTATGGCATTTGTTTCTATGGATACAAATATTTTTGTTTGACTTTGTTCATCAGTTTTTGTTCCATTTTCAATTGCTGAACATCGTAAACCCTAAACTTTGGAATGTTGTCTTCTTCTTTTCTCAGCGATGCTGGGCTTTCTACGTTCACCTAAGTCTTTGGGTCAATTTCATTTACGATGACTACAACCAAAGCAGAATGTGCAGGCACTGTACAGGTTCCATGGGATGGACCACTAATATGGTTTGTCCTCCACTTGCTATAGGCCTTGCTATAGGAGTCTCTGCCTGAGTTACCCCTCATATCCTCCCAGGGGCCTACCCTGACTTAGGTCCCCAGGTTTTCAGAGATACCGCTAACCCTCAGTTTCTCTTTTCTCTACAGTCCTTCTGTCCTCTTGCTCTGGCTCTCCCCAGGTCTGTTCTCCCTCTTTACTCTCCGCACCCCCTCTCCTACCTTGTTCCCTTTCTTTAGCCTCTATCTCTACCCCCTTCTGAATGAGATTTATGCATCCTCCCTTGTATCCTCCTTGTTACTTATATTCTTTGAGTCTTTGCCTTGTAGTATGCTTATCCCGTAACAAAAAATCCAGAATAACTGAAACAATCCTATACAATAAAAGAACTTCTGGAGGTATTGCCATCCCTGATCTCAAACTATACTACAGAGCAACAGTAATAAAAACTGCATGGTACTGGCATAGAATAGACTGGTTGATCAATTGAATCAAACTGAAGACCCAGAAATAAAGCACATACCTATGGTCACTTTTTTTTTTTTTTTTTTTAAACAAAGAAGTCAAAAACATACAATGGAAAAAGAAAGCATCTTCAACAAATGGTGCTGGTCTAACTGGATGTCTACATGTAGAAAAACGCAAATAGATCCATATTTATCTCCCTGAACAAAACTCAAATCCAAGTGGATCAAAGACCTCAACATAGACCCATACACACTAAACCTGCTAGAAGAAAAAGTAGGAAAAAGCCTCAATCTCATTGTCACAGGAGACAACTTCCTGAACAGAACACCAACAGCACAGGCTCTAAGATCAATAATCAATCAATGGGACCTCCTGAAACTAAAAAGCTTCTGTAAAGCAAAGGACACTGTCATCAGAACAAAATGACAGCCTACAGACTGGGAAAAGATCTTCACCAACCCTACATCTGACAGAGGGCTAATATCCAAAACATATAATGAACTCAAGAAATCAAATACCAACAAACCAAATAAACCAAGTAAAAAATAGGGCACAGAGCTAAACAGAGTTCTCAAAGAGGAATGTTAAATGGTGGAGAAACACTTAAAAGAAATGCTCAACATCCTTAGTCATTAGAGAAATGCAAATCAAAATGACTCTGAGATTCTGTCTTATACTTGTCAGAATGCATAAGATAAAAAACTCAAGTGAAAACACATGCTGATGAGGATGTACTCCTCCATTGCTGGTGGGAGTACAAACTTGTACAACCTCTCTGAAAATCAATCTGGCACTTTCTCAGAAAACTGGGAATAATCATACCTCAAGACACAGCTATACCACTCCTACATGCAAAAGATGATCCACCATTCAATAAGGACATTTGTGCTACTATGTTCATAGCAGCTTTATTCATAATAACCAGAAACTGAAAATAATCTAGATGTCCCTCAACTGAAGAATGGATAAAAAAATTGTGGTACATTTACACAATGGAATACTACTCAACTATTTAAAACAAAGGAATCATGAAACTTGCAGGTAAATGGATGGAACTAGAAAAGATCATCCTGGGTGAGGTAACTCAGACCCAGAAAGATGAACATGCTATGTACTCACTTATAAGTAGATTTTAGCCATATGGTATAGGATAAGCTATTGAAATTATACAGCAGTGCCCACTGCTTTTTAGTAGCATGACTTTCCTCAGCAGTGAAGACATTAGAGGACCAACAACTGTTCTGATCTCAGTAGTGCAATTATTTGAGCAAATTATTTTTAAAATAATAGGACTCAACCTACGTTCCATCTGTTTCCAATTTATCAGATGAGGTAGCCCAATACAAGAAATGGGTCCTGAGCAAGACAGTAGAGTGATATCTTAAGTAACTTAAGAATGGAACCAGGGGGCCTAGAGAAATGGCTCAGCAGTTATAAGCAGTGGCTGCTCTCCCTAAGGTCCTGAGTTCAATTCCCAGTAACCACATGGTGGCTAATGACCATTTATAATGGGATCTGATGCCCTCTTCTGTCATACTGGCATATGTCCTGCAAACAGAACACTCATATGTATAAATAAATAAACCTAAAAAAACAAACAAAAACCAGAACCAGGGCAGGGCATTGGTGGTACATCCCTGTAATCCCAGCACTCGGGAGGCAGAAGCAGGAGGATCCCTAAAGCTGGAGGCCAGCCTGGGCTGTTACACAGAGAAACCTTGCCTCAAAAAACCAAAACCAAAACCAAATGGAACCAGGTACCATATGGCCTCCCCAAGCCTGTATCTAGGTCACAAGTGGAAAGTCAGGAGACAATTAATTACCTTGGAGCTACCGGAGCATGTGTTTAAAAAAATGTCTCCCAGCTGCCTTAAGGGTCATTTCCCAGAAGACTGACATCTGAGATCTACCAAGCATGGGGGATCCTGACTTCCCTAAGGACGTCTCCAAGGTGAAGGTGAGGCTCTTTCTGCTCTTAAGTCTGTGTTGTTTGGCCTTTGCCAGACAGACAACAGACCTAAAACAGATTAAGTAATGGGCTCATTAATTAACTCTCCCCTCCCCTGCTCCTCTCTTTGTTGTTGAGACAGGGTTTTTCTGTGTAGCCCAGGCTGCCCTGGAATTTGGAGATTCTCTGCCTACAGAGTGCTTAAAGCCACCACTGCCAGCTTTATTCACAAATTTTATAAACAATTTAGGATTAATGAGTATGTGTAAAGTCTAGTTTATTCTTCATCCCACTTGCCCAATAACAATAATAGCCAAAGTATATTTTAAAAGTAGAATATTGACTCTGATATACCATAAGCTACAGACCTGACCTACAGTTAACTAATTATTACATGCATTCCCCCTTCTTTTGAGGGTAGGTATGACATTCCATCATACTGAGTTATGTTAACCCCAGTATACTCAAGACATGAAACAAGTCCATCACTATAAAGGAGCTTGTGAGTTCCAGGTTAGCCAGACAGGTGTGTCTGGGGGAAGCTCTACCCTTAACCCTGATCTCAGTTCCTGTTGACTACCAATCTTGTCTCCATGCTGTATTTTCATTTCAAGTTAAATAACATACCATATGTAATCTTCTGAAGTTGCATTCTAGTACCTACATATAAGTTGTTGCATGCCACACCAACTTCATTATCTTAAAGATCACGTGTACATGTTTCCATGTGTGGATTTCAGCACACTGAGTGTTGTGCGTGCAGAGGCCAGAAAAGGGTTGATTGTGTTCTGCTGGACACGGGTGTGAACTCTGGTCTCGGTGGTAGGTGTTCATAACCACTCAACTATTTTTCCAGTCCCAGTAGTTTTTAAGGCTAAGTAGTATGCCATTTTTAGATACACCACAATTTAACTGCCTCTCCTGTATTTATTTCTAGTTCTTGGCTGTCACAAAGTTGTCATATTTGTGCATAGGCTTTACATGTATACATTTTAATTTCATACAAAACTGCCTCTCCCCAACCAACAGCAGATGGAAGATGCTTGATTGTAACAGGACTGTACTACTTCTGAATTTAGAGTGGCTACAAATCCTTTTTGAGTATGTGATTTGAAAATATTTATCACCTTTTAATCTTAATAAGCTCTTCAAAAAGCAAGGTTTAAAAACTTGACCAAAAAAAAAAAAAAAAAAACCAAAATAACCCCAAAACCCTGATGACCAACACACCATTTTTATAAACCATGCTTTCGGAGGAACATCTAAGAACTATACCTCAGCATAGGCTAGCAATGCTTTTATCTCACCTCATCCCCATCTTAAAGTTCTGCCACTCATTTTTGTCTTAAAAAGCAAGTGTCTAACATAGTTTACATGCTAGTTCCTTGATATACTTTAGAATGTGTTCCTACAGTCTAAAAAACAGCAGCTGAAACTGTTTAGGCCTTTCTCAGATTTTCTTTAGGGATTTCGCTGAGTGATCCATGCCGGCCCCAAAATCCAATCTGCCAGCCTCCCAAATGGGACTAAAGGTGCGAACCACTGTGGCCTGCCTTATTACTCAGAGAAAAAGCACAGCGAGACACAAGCTTCATGCTGGGTGCAGAACATAGGGCTTTGGTCACCAACATGGATGGGCATGCAGAAGGAACTAAAATCATTTCTATACACCATGCATGAGGTGCTCTTGTTAGCTTGGTAGGCACTATACTGTGTTGCTGTATGGGTGGTTAAAAAAATATGCCGGAAACATAGAAGAGTTAAGAATTCAGATGCTGTTGAGGAGCCTTGAACTGTACAGAGCATTCTGCAGGTTCAGCTGCTCCCTACAAAGACAGGAGGGAACAAAGTTCTTTGGTGTCTCCTGTGGGTCTTTACCCTCACTGCCTGCTTTACTAGACCAGATGCCAGAGCAAGCCTCTGAAGGCTCATGGACACTTCCACCTGTGAGGATCAGATTTGGTCTACTCTAGTGCAGATGAGTTAATGTTCCCTTGAGACGGTATTCCACAGCGAAAATCTGCCGAGATTGACCAATGGCCTGAGCCAAGTATAAATGGCTCAGGCCATTGGTCAATCTCGGGAAAGTATAAAAAAGCACAGCCAAACATGACACCAAAGATGTGGCATGTGATCTGAGCGCTGGCCCTGCAGTTTGCAGTGCTGAACTCTCAACAGTCACTTTCACTGTATGCTTTTGAGGTTAAAATTCACCTTGAATCCCTGCACTCAGAGTCAGATAGGCAGATCTCTTGAGTTCCAAAGGTAGCCAAGGCCACACAGAAAATGTCTTGGTGTGGGGGTGAAATAAGGTATGCACTCCCTTGCTTTGTCCTTTCCCTCTGGCCCACAGCTTAATTTGGCCTAAGCGCCCTACAAACAGGGGTGTTAATGCACTCCCACACGTTCATCTCACTCAGCCTCCCAAGGGCTGGGATTTTACCCACCTCAGGGTCTTTGTGCATGCTGAACAAGTTCTCCGGAATCTGAGTCACATCTATGATAGTTGACACCTCTAAGTAGCAATAGAAATTTAATACACATTTAGAACACTAAACATAAAGCACTATTTACTGCAGAATAATTTACTTATCTCTACACTGTGGCGTGTTGGTATAAGCCACATTTATACCACAAAATATTTCAGCAACTGTCTCCTAAAACTGATAAAGGGCAACATTTTTGGAGGTTTGGGGCAGGAAATAATAGACAAGTATTTTCAGAATATGAAAATTTATTACTGTGTTTCCGTTGTCAACATTTACGATCTTGGTCTTTCCTTCTTGCCTTTGTACAGGGCCAAGAGAGACACATTGGCTACCTTAACAACCTTAAAGCGGACTCCAGGAATATCACCTACAGCATGACCTTTCCGACCAAATCCAGCAACCAGAACTTCATCGTTTTCCTGAAATAAAAATAAAGTCCATCTTAGGTATGAATGGCAATTAAATGCACTACAATTAAAGAAAAGAGCCATTCTTCAGATTAAACACACACAGAAGACAAGCACAAGTGCAGATTCTATGACAGTCACCTCAATGAAGTTCAAGCAGCCGTCATTGGGCACGAACGCTGTGATCTTCTTGCCGTTCTTGATCAGCTGCACCCTCACACACTTCCGGATAGCAGAATTTGGCTGTTTGGCTTCAACTCCTCTGCAATATCAACGCACAAGTGACTGAAAGTAGAAATGGTTCCTACCCTCTCAGTCCAGTCTCAAATCCCTCAAATGACACGATTTTTCCTCAGGAAAAAGAGAAAACTTATAGCGCCTAGGGAGTTGTAAAAACGAGGAAACAAAGGGTATTCAAATTTTTACTCTTACCATTAAATTTGGTAAAACTACAGGAAAAAAAAAATATCACCATTTCAAATCAATGTATCTCAGAAAAGGCATTTTCTCAACCCCCAAAAAACATAGCAGCTAGTTAAAGTACATTCTTTTTAGCAGTCCTCACTGTTCCATACGGACTTTATTACCAGTCTTCTCCCATTCCTTCAGCTGAAATAAAAAACAGGTCTGGTCCTAACATAGACAAGGGTACTTCCCAGGCTTTCTCCTGTAAGAACTCTAACCAACTAAGAACTAGTTTCGTACTCATCACATAACGCTTTTAGGAAGCAGTCTTTTACTTACACTTTTTCCAGCACAATTCCCTTTGCATGAGAGGCACCTCCAAAAGGATTGGCCTTCAGGGCTGTGCCCAAGTGGGCTTTCTTGTATTGTTTATCATGCCACTTCTGGTCCCGTCGGTGACTGCGGAGCTTCCTGGCAGTACGGAGACCACGACACTTGCCTGAAAAGAGAAGATCACTGAATCCTCCTCAAACCCGCCGAATCCGACCTTTAATACGCTGGAGCACTGTGGCTCGTCTTAGCCCGTGGGCCAACTGCCCTCGAAAATCCCCAGCTAACTGGCAGACAGACACACAGCCCGGCCGAGGCCTTTCGGGTTAAATTTCCAGGGCAAAGCCCTGGAGTAGCTGCGGCTGCCGAGGTGCGCGACCCTGGGGACGCAGGAGCCCTTCCGCACGGCCACGTGCCCTCGGGACGGCGCTCTCAAGAGGCTCCGGCTCGATACAACCCGCTCCCCATTCCGTCGAGCCACAGGGAAGCGACCCCGAGCCTCAGGTCCTGCCCGCGCCCCGCGGCCCAGCCCCATGCGCTCACCCATCTTGCCGGCGCCACGGGCCCGAGAGAAAGAGAGAGTCGGCGCAGGAAGAACCCACAAGGCACTGCGGAAAGCTCCGCCCAGCCGAGGACCCCGAGAGACCGTCCGAGCGGCGCCTGTACCGACATAGGAGGAATCTTTGAAAAGGACTCAGCGCCTCCACCTTTCCGAGCCACAGCTGAGTTTTATTTAATTTGCATCAAATTCAAAGCGATCTTATTTACGTTGTTATTTCCTTTTCAGGCAAATAAGAAGACTAAAAGACTATGGACTACCAATCCCAGAAATCTTTGCGCTAAACGCTTACTGCACAGGCGTCCCCGGTTACCCCCGCTGGCGCAGGGCGGGAAGGTGCTAGTTCCGGGTGGGAGGGAGCGACGTCTCCTGCGTCGCTGGGAGGTGCCTGTCTTCTGAGGCAGTCAGCTTGCTACACAGTAAATTGTAAATTTTAGTGATTCAGTAACTCAGGCAGATTAACTTTAAACGGTGAGCCCACATTTTCTGGCTGCGTCTCCCTGCTTAACCACAGTACCTCTACAACCCAGTTTTCTCCTTTAAAGTGAAGTAAATAAAAGGCTTTTCTGGCATGTTGAGTCACTTAAAAGATCTTAAAACGTCTTTTGCACTGGGTATTTGACAGTTAAGAGAATGAAGATTTCTGCTCACGTTAAGTTTATTCTAGGTGTGACGAGACAGACAATATAAATGTAAAAATTTTTTTACATGCTGACAAATGTTAAAGAAAATGCATTTTTTGTAGAACAGGGGGTGGCTTTATAAGGTACTTTAAGAAGGCAGGTTAAAGTAGTTTTCCTGTAGGTTACATTTGAGCTGGGAGCCTGTATTTAGCACAGAATAGAGCCTTTCAGAAAGGGTGGTTCTCTGTCAGTAGAACTAAGAGATGGTGGCTCTGCAACTGGGTGCTATTATTCTGGGACACAACTTTGCCATGGTGAGGCCTTCAAACCTGTGGTGACTGAGTGCCACTGTAAAGTTTTAAGCTGGGGGATTCTTAAATAAGAGTTTTCTTCTCTGAGATTAGTTGTTGTAAAGAGAACAAACGAATCCTGGAACGGTTTAGGAAAGTGTAATTGTAAAGGTAGGCCATGATAGTAACTTGGCTGCTCAGTGGAGACGCTGAAGTCACTGGATTGGTTTTAGTGTTTTGCAGTAGAGCCAACAAGAAATTTTGAGGAGGCGGAAGTCGGTCCTCTTTTTCGTGGCGCCTCCTAGGCCGTCGGCTTTGTCAAGATGAAGCTGAATATCTCCTTCCCTGCCACCAGCTGTCAGAAACTCATTGAAGCTTCGACGTTCAATGAGAAGCGCATGGCCACGGAAGTAGCTGCTGATGCCCTGGGTGAAGAGTGGAAGGGTTATGTGGTCCGGATCAGTGGTGGGAATGACAAGGTTTTCCCATGAAGCAAGGCGTTTTGACCCATGGCAGGGTGCACCTGCTGTTGAGTAAGGGCCATTCTTGTTATAGACCAAGGAGAACTGGAGAGAGAAAGCGCAAATCTGTTCGTGGATGCATTGTGGATGCCAATCTGAGTGTTCTGAACTTGGTTATTGTGAAGAAAAAAAAAAAAAAAGGAGAGAAGGATATTCCTGGACTGACAGACACTACTGTGCCTCGTCGGCTGGGGCCTAAAAGAGCTAGTAGAATCCGAAAACTCTTTAATCTCTCTAAAGAAGATGATGTCCGCCAGTATGTTGTCAGAAAGCCCTTAAACAAAGAAGGTAAGAAGCCCAGGACCAAAGCACCCAAGATTCAGGGTCTTGTCACGCTGCGTGTCCTGCAACATAAACGCTGACGTATTGCTCTGAAGAAACAGCGTACTAAGAAAAACAAGGAGAAAGCTGCAGAATACGCTAAACTTTTGGCCAAGAGAATGAAGGAAGCCAAAGAAAAGCGCCAAGAACAGATTGCCAAGAGACGTAGACTGTACTTGCTGAGAGCTTCTACTTCTGAGTCCAGTCAAAAATAAGACTTTAAGAATGAACAAATAAATGATCATACCTTGAAAAAAAAGAAAGAAAGAAAGAAATTAATTTTGATTAATTAATTAATTAAATTTGATAATTAATTTTGAGGACTGGATCTTGGGCGAGGAGGGAAACTTCTGAAAAGGATGTGCCTGTAGAGGCTGATTTGCTGATTAGAATTTCTGTACTGTGGAGAGATTGGAATGTTGCAGGTCCAAAAGCTAATTACCTTATCTTGAGCTCAATTTAGCCCTCTGAACAGCTTTTCTTGTCTACTTCTACGTTGGAACTCATTTTGTGAATGATAGATAAAAACCTATTGGAATCTATTAACTTAGCAGACCACTAGCCTCCACCAATTTCAAAACTAAGAATGTTATCATAAAGCATTTTGGGCCTATAGAAAAGCTTTCCCCATCTTAATGTACCTACTTCTCTATTTTAATCCTTGATTTATGACATTTTTGTTCTGTTAAAACTATAAACCTTTATGAAATTGCTTCATCATTGGAACATAAAATTTGGGGTAGGTTAAATCAGTGTTCCAGGGCTACAGTCACTCAAAATGGCTCCGGAATAAAGTGTCTCTTATTCCTTTTAAAATGAGAGCTGTGGCATTTTGCATCATCATGAGTTAACTACCTACCCATTGAGCAACTGTGGCAAGTTGGGAAGTGTTTTTAAAAGGCTTTTTGTTGCTGTATTTTTTGAGTCACGATGTCATGTTGTATAGGCTGATCTTGACCTGTTCTTCCTGCCTCACTTTCCTGAGTTCATTACAGGCATGAACCACCACACCTGGTTTGAAAGAGCATATTTTTAAGGGGAAATTCAATGCTCTGTTTTGCATGTGTTCAGTTTTATATCCAGGGAAGTGAAATTGTGGAAAAGTAGACCTCCCACAAAGATACTGAACAGATATTGAAAACTATGGCTCTGTGTGAAACCAGGGAACGATAAACAGCACATGACTAGAAGGAAGGCTGACAGAGGGAAAGAGAATGAAAAGAACCATTTGCCCGCTTCTTGCTTAGCAGCACTGGGGACATGTGCATACCTACCTCAGCTTCCTCTAGTCAAATGGCATGATGATATTCAAATGGCAGGTGCTTCCTGTTTTGGAGTTCTCTCAGAGATATATGAAGACCACCATGATGATATTCTCTCACACAAATCCGAGGTTGGAGGTCTTTACAAATGGCCTAGTCAGTGGTTAGATGATAACGTCTTTTGCACAGATGTGAACAACAAGAACTTCCTTTGCCTAGACAAGGACAGAAGCCTCCTATCATAAGGAAACCCTATTTTGCAACTTAAAGAAGCTACGCAGAGCTATGCACAAGAAAATGCCTATCTCTCTAGGTAGAGATGTCCTCAAATACACTAAGAGTTCCTAGTCCACACAGTTGATCACAGACTCCCAAACAAAGTTTGCCCACTTTCTGACCCAGGCCAAATCCTAGTCTTAACTAACAAAACAATCTATGCACCTGCCCCAACCCAGCGACTCTGGTTCCATTACTGCACTTTCCCTCTCTACCTCTAGACAACTGATAGGATCTTGAGCCCACCTGACCTGTTTTTTTTTTCCTCTCAAACTCCAGTAAAATTGTCTGTAAATTATTTCTATCAATAAGACAAAGTATCTGCAAAAGAAGATCCTATGTCCCCCAATAACAACTTTATTATTGTCTAAAAGACAACCTCCAGGTTTTTCTAATACAAGATAGCGACACCGACCAAACAGCAGCTCAGCAGTGAGAGCAGGGGCCAGGCAGGCCATACTGTGACTCCAAACGCCCGATGTCTATGTTTCTCAGGTGAGAGGAGAACCCATAGGGAAACTCGAGGGTTCCCCTTCAGGCCACCCAGCTAATACTGAGAAAAATCCTTCCAGCTCCCACCCAGCGCTGCCTCAGCCCTAGTCCCCCAGCCCAAGCCCACATCTGTAGATACCTTCCTGGTACTGGAGGTTAGAAGCTCCGACCTTGGGCTCTCATTCTCGCTGTCCGTGGAGTGGATACCTTCTGGTACAGGGAATGAGGCTCCAAACCTGGGCCCCGACTCTCACCGTCCCGTGGACACCTTTTGAGGGACTAGGGGCTCCTGGTTCCAAACCCTGGAGCTTGCTCTCACCATCCTGTGGACACCCTCCTGGGACCAGACACTCACTGCTCCATCCTGTGGAGGGAGGTGGCTCCAAACTCAAGGCCCACTTTCACCATCCTGCAGACACCTTCTGATACTGTTGACTCCAGGGTCCAAACTCGTGACTCACTCTCACAATCCATAGTGGGCAAGCAGCTCCAACCACAGGCTCCTTGATGCTCAGGACCCAAGGAAGGAACCCTAAACACTGCTCCAGGGCTCAACCCATCTCCCTAAGGAGACCAACAGGGCCTCTGGCTCACAAGTTCTCTAAAAAGTCTGTGCCCAGCAAACACAGTGAATGAGCAAAGTGCCTGGGCTCACTAACCTCAGATGAAGAAAGCCAGTGGTGGGGCAGCAGACTCCAGGACATCCCTCTGTGAAAGGAGGATCTCTGAGCTCCTGAAAAATCCATATGGTCCCCAGGATCAAATATCTGAGGAGACCCATGAGCAATTCCATGAGAACCACCCGCTAGTCAGAGATCATTCCCACCAATGTGAGAAGGGCTCCTGCAGGAACCTCCAGCTTCCTGCCCAGGGCTCTTCCTGCATCCCTGAGAACTCCTGTAGGCAAAAACGATCTAATATCCAGCACAAGATGGACATCCGGAAATACAATCAACAAAAGCCAAAGCAATATGACATCCTCAGAACCCAGTTATCCAAAGGCAAGCATCCCTGGATGCCCTAACAAAACTGAAACACAAGAAACTGACCTTAGGTTTATACTTACAAAGATGATAACATAGGAAATAAATAAAATACATAAAGAATCACAGGAAGATACAGTCAAGCAGAGTGAGGCCTTTAGAGAGGAAATATTGAAATCACTGAAGGAAATACAGGAATGTTCAAACAAAACAGTTTGGATCTGAAGCTAAAATGGAAACATTAAAGAAAGCACAAACTGAAGAAATCCTGGAGAGGGAGCACTTAGGGAAGAAAACAGGAACTACAGAGGTAAACATCACCAACAGAATACAGGAGATGGAGGAAAGAATCTCATGGGTATAAGACACAATGGAAGAAATTGATGCATCCATCAAAGAAAATATTAAATCCAAAAAGTTCTGGACACAAAACATCCTAGAAGTCAAAGACACCATGAAAAGAAGAAACCTAAGAATAATAGGAATAGAAAAAAGGGAAGATTCCCGACTCCAAGGACGATAAAATATTTTTAAACAAACTTATGGAAGAAAAATTTCCCAATCTTAAGAAAGAGATGCCTATAAGCATACAAGAAGACTACAGAGTACCAAATAGATTAGACCAGAGAAGAAAATCCTCCCACCACATAATAATCAAAATACTAAATGTACACAACAAAGAAAAAAAGTATTAAAAGCTGCAAGGTTTTATTAAGGCCAAGTAACATATAATGGCAATCCTATCAGAATCTCATATGACTTCTCAGCAGAGACAATAAAAGCCAGAAGGGCCTGGGCAGACATCTTGCAAACCCTAAGAGACCATAGATGCCAGGCCAGACTACTATATCCAGCAAAACTTTCAATCACCATAGTTGGAGAAAACAAGATATTCCAAATTTAACAATGTCTATGTACAAACCCAAGAAGATTAGAAGAAAAACTCCCAAGCAAGGAAATCACACCCTAAGAAAACACAAGATATAATTAACTTCACTACAGCAAAACCAAAAGTAGACCAGCACACAAACACACTACCACAATCAACATCAAAACAAAAGGAACTAACAGTCACTGATGATTAATCTAGCTCAACATCAATGGACTCAATTTTCCAATAAAAAGAAACAGACTAACAGAATGGATGAGTAAATAGGACCAATCATTCTACTGCATACAAGAAACAGACCTCAGCCACAAAGAGAGACATTACCTGAGAGTAAAGGGCTAGAAAAAGGTTTTCCAATGGAATGGACCCAAGAAGCAAGCTGGAGTAGCAATTTTAATATCTAATAAAATAGATGTTCAACCAAAATTAATCAAAATAGATGAGGAAGGACACTTCATACTCATCAAAGGAAAATTCCACCAAGAAAACATCTCAATTCTGAACATCTACACCCCAAACACAAAGGCACCCACATTTGTAAAAGAAACATTAATAAACCTTAAACCACACATCAATCCCCACACATTAATAGTGAGAGACTCTCACCAAACGACAGGTCAATGAAACAGAAACTAAACAGAGAAATAATGATGCTAACAGATATAATGAATCAAATGGACCTAATAGCTGTCTACAGAACTTTTCACCCAAGCACAAAGGAAAATAATTTCTCAGCTCCTCACAGAATCTTCTTCAGACACAAAGTCGGACACAAAGCAAGCCTCAACAGATAAAAGAAGATTGAAACAATCCCTTGTATCCTATGGACTAAAGGTGAACCTCAACAACAACAGAAATAGAAAAGCCTGCACACACATAGAAGCTGAGCAACTCTCTACCCAATGACAGCTGGGTCAGGGAGGAAATATAGAAAGGAATTAAAGACTTCCTAGGATGAATTCAATGAAATGATGCCACAACATACCCAAACTTATGGGAGACAATGAAAGCAGTGCAAAGAGGAAAGTTCATAGCAGTAAGTGATTTCATAAAAAAAAAAAAAAAAAAAAAAATTCAAGACATCTCATATAAGCAACTTAATGGCACACCTGAAAGTCCTAGGAAAAAAAGAAGCAAACACACCAAAGAGGAGTAGACAGCTGGAAATAAACTCAGGACTGAAATCAATATATTAAAAACAAAGAGAACAATTCAAAAAAATCAATGGAACCAAGATCTGGTTCTTTGAGAAAATCAACAAGATAGACAAACCTTTAGTCAAACTAACTACAAGGCAGAGAGACACTATCTAAATCACCAAAATCAGAAATGAAAAGGGGGACATAACAATAGACACTGATGAGGAAATCCAAAGAATCATTAGGTCTTACTTTAAAAACTTATGTGCCACAAAACTTGAAAATCTAAATGAAATGGACAATTTTCTTCATAGATTTCATTTACCAAAGTTGAATCAAGATCAGGTAAATAAATTAAGTAGTCCTATATTTTCTAAGGAAATAGAAGCAGTCATCAAAAGTCTCCCATCTAAAAAAAGCTCAAGGTCAGTAGTTTCAGTGCATAATTCTACTAGATCTTCAAAGAAGAGCTAATATCAATACTCTTGAAACTATCCCACAAAATAGAAAAAGAAGGAATATTACCAAACTCATTCTATAAGGCCAGAGTCACTTTGCTACCTAAGTCACAGAAAGACCCAACAATGAAAGAAAATTTCAGTCAAATCTCCCTTTTAAATATTGACACAAAAAAATACTCAATAACATACTTGCAAACCAAATCCAAGAACACATCAAAGATATCATTCACCATGACCAAGTAGGCTTCATCCCAGGCATGCAGGGGTGGTTCAATATATGGAAATCCATCAATGTAATCCACCACATAAATAAACAGAAGGAAAAAAAAAACCCACATGTTCATCCCCTTAGATGCTGAAAAAACATTTGATGAAATCTAACACCCATTCACACTTAAAGTCTTGGAGAGATTCAGTGCTACAAGGCACATACCTAAACATAGTACAGACAATATACAGCAAGCCTATAGCCAACATCAAACTAAACGGAAAGAAACTTAAACCAATCCAACTGAAATCAGGGACAAGACAAGGCTGCTTATACTCTCTGTATCTCTTCAACACAGTACTTAAAGTCCTAGCTACAGCAGTAAGACACCTAAAGGAGATCAAGGGGATACAAATTGGAAAGGAAGAAGTCAAAGTATCACTATTTTTGCAGGTGATATGATAGTATACATGAGTGACCCCAAAAATCCAACCAGAGAACTCCTACAGCTGATAAACACCTTCAACAAAATGGCTGGATATAAAATTAACTAAAAGAAAGAAAGAAGAGAGAGAGAGAGAGAGAGAGAAATCAGTAGCCCTCCTATATACAAAAGACAAGATGGCTGAGAAAAAAATTAGGGCAACAACACCCTTCACAACAGCCATAAAACACATAAAGTATCTTGGTGTAACTCTAATCAAGCAAATAAAAGACTTATATGAAAAACAGTTCAAGTCTCCGAAAAAAGAAATTGAAGAAGATATCAGAAGGTGGAAAGATCTCTCATGCTCATGGATCAGTAAGATTAACATAGGGAAAAATGGCCATCCTACCAAAAGCAATCCACAGATTCAATGCAATTCCCATCAAAATACCAATACAATTCTTGATATACCTTGAAAGGACAACTCTCAAAGTTGATATGGAAAAACAAACAAACAAAAAACCAGAATAGCTAAAACAATCCTGTACAGTAAAGGATCATCTGGAGGTATTTCCACCCCTGATATCAAGCTGTACTATAAAGCAACAGTAATAAAAACTGCATGGTACTGGCATAGAAAGAGAATGGTGGATCCATGGAATCAAAACAAAGACCCAGAAATAAACTCACACACTTATGGACACCTGATTTTTGACAGAGAAGTCAAAACCGTACAATGGAAAAAAGACAGCATCTTCAACAAATGGTCCAACTGGATGTCTACATGTAGAAAAATCCAAATAGATCTATATTTATTACTCTGGACAAAATTAGAGTCCAAATGGATCAAATACCTCAACATAAAACCAGACACACTAAATCTGTTAAAAGAAAAAGTGACAGAGAACCTTGAACTCTTTGGCACAGGAGACAACAGCACAGGCTCTAAGATCAACAATCAATAAATGGGAGCTCATGAAGCAGAAAAGCTTTTGCAAAGCAAAGGGCACTGTCATCAGAACAAAAATACAGCCTACAGACTGGGAAAGGATCTTCACCAACCCTATATCTGACAGAGGGCTCATATTCAGAATATATAAAGAACTCAAGAAATTAAACACCAACAAAACAAATAATCCAATTAAAAAAATGGGGTACAGAGCCAAACAGAGAATTCTGAACAAAAGAATATCGAATTTTGGAGAAACACTTGATGAAATGCTCAAGGCCCTTAATCATTAGGGAAATGCAAATTAGAACAACTCTGAGATTCCAACTTACACCAATCAGAATGGCTAAGACAAAAAACTAAACTGACAACACATGTTGGAGAGGATGTGAGGAAAGGGAATCCTCCTCCATTGCTGGTGGGAGTGCAGACTTGTACAACTTTGAAAATCAATCTGTTGCTTTCTCAAAAAGCTGGGAATAGCGCTTTCTCAAGACCCCGCTATACCACTCCTGGGAATACCCCCAAAAGTTGAACAAGGACATTTGTTCAACTATGTTTATAGAAGCTTTATTCATAATAGCCAGAATCTGGAAAGAACCTAGACATCCCTCAGCTGAAGAATGGATACAGAAACTGTGGTACATTTACACAATGAAATACTATCCAGCTATTAAAAACAAGGAAATAATGAAATTTACAGACAAATGGATAGAACTAGAAAGGATCATCCTCAGCCAGCTTGTCTTTTGTATACAGGAGGGCTACTGATTTCTCTCTCTCTCTCTCTTCTTTCTTTCTTTTAGTTAATTTTATATCCAGCCATTTTGTTGAAGGTGTTTATCAGAACCAGAGAACCAGAGAAACACTCATGACATATATTCACTTACAAGTGGATATTAGCCACATAATATAGAATAAACATACTAAAATGTATAGCCCTAAGGGAGCAAAACAACAAAGAGGACCCTAAGGAAGATGCTTAATTTTTATTCAGAAGGCAAATGAGATAGACACTGGAAGCAGTAAAAGAGAAAGAACAAGATGGGACCCTACCATAGATGTCCTCTGAAAGACTCCAACCGCCAGGGGTTCTAAGCAGTTGCAGAGACTTTCAGCCAAAATTGGGCAGAGGGCAGGGAGTATTATGGAAGAAGTAGGGGAGGGGGACAGAAGGACCCAGAAGACCAACAAAACCAACAAATCCAGTCCCAGGGGGCCCTGAGAGACTGATGCATCAACCAAGAACCATGTTCAGAGAGGACCTAGACCCCTGCTCAGATGTAGCCCAAAGGCAGTTCAGTCTCCATGTGGGTTACCTAGTAAGGGGAGCAGGGGCTATCTCTGACATAAACTCAGTTGCCTGCTCTTGATCACTTCCCCCTGGCTGGGTGACCTTGTCAGCCCACAAAGGAAGAGGACCCAGGTAGTCCTGATGAGATTTGATAGGCTAGGGTCAGATACTAGGGGAGGCGGACCTCCCTATCAGTGGACTAGGAGAGGGGGGTGGGGGAAATAAGGAGTAAGAATGGGACTTGGAGAGATGAGGGAGGGGTTACAATTGAGATATAAAGCGAATACATTGTAAAAAATTGAAAAAATTAAAAAGTCAAACTCTGAACTGAGGTATGGTATTCATTTACACAACTGATAATAATTTGACACTTAAACATTTTTATGCACAATAAGAAAACCAACAAGAGAAAGAGAAATAAATAGTGTATCCCAGAAACAGAAGAGGTATATCTCATAACTCCTTGAAGAGCCACGCATAATTTCTGATTCTGGTTTTAAGTACCATGCTGGCCTTGAACTTCACTGGGAAAGCATTCTTTTATTTCATCTTTAAGGTTCCAGGTAAAATTTGGATGGTTTATTTATATTTTATGATTATTTTGTTTGCATTTATGTGAATGTGTGTGTTTCTGTGTACATGTAAACTGTCGAAGGTCAGCTCCAACAGTGTGTTCAGTGATATGGGTTTAGTGACAAATGTATAGCACATACACACACACACACACACACACACACACACACACACACAGAAACACCTTTTGGTTAAGCAAAGCTCCAACAAGTTCCAACAACTTCACACGTACACATTCACACATTGAGTAGATGGAACAAAAGCTCCAACAAGTTCATTTTTTTTCTCCCACAGCTTATATATCCCAGCAAAAAAAAAAAAAAAAAAATCTTTCAAGCCATATAAAAATTACAATGTGATTATGTTCTATTTTTCTTTTAGTGAATGATTATATTAAAAAGTATTTTCCCCAAAATCTTTACATAAAAAACATTTTACATATTACAGGTGAAGAAAAGAAATTATTCCCAAGAACCCACAGACATTCGTAACTAAGCAACTTACTATAAATTAACAAAGTGTAAGCAAGCAGCATAATTTTCTTAGCCAGTTTCTCTTACTGGCAGGCTGAAATTTCTGGTTACAAAGAAAGGATCAATTATTTTATTATTTATCTTAAAAAGTAATCTTATAAAAATCTTAAAAGAATCATGAATCTAACCTTTTATATAAAAGCAATCAGCCATTTCTTCTTTAAATCTTCAAGGTGCACATTAACTGGTTTTTTTTTTTTTTAAATCATATCAGGAAGCTGAGGGCAAAAATAGGTACATTAATTACCATCTTGATCATGAGCCCAGCTTTAGTAAGAGAGTCTTGTCAGCCAGTGCTCGTTGGATGCTATAGGTCTTGTTCCCTGACCTCACAAAATCCCTAGTTAAGCTATTAAGAGTGTGCCCTCCAGGGATTCTACGGGGTGATCCTGGCTAGAATCCTAGCAGCAGGACACGGAGCCTAAAGTTGCCCTCTCCTGTAGCCGGGTGGGACTTCCAGTGGAAAGAGGGGACATCAACACACCATAAACCCAAAATTTGTTCTGCCTACAAGAACTGTAAGGGTAAAGATGGAGCAAAGATTGAGGGGATAGCCAATGAATGACTGGCCCAACCTGAGACCCACATCATGGGAGACAGCCAACCCCTGACACTATTAATGGTACCCTGGTGAGCTTGGGGGTCAGGAGAATGGGTAGAGTATAGGAGATAGAGGCTCCCACTTTGGCCAAAAAGTTCCCAGTAAGGGAACTGGACAGGTTGGCATTGCTAAAAAGGAATGAGTCAAGGGATCACCCCTGAAAATACAATTAAGTGGTGGAGCCTGGCAAGGCTGGCAAGGCTGTCTCCCTATCCCAACAATAGGGGAACTAGGAGGAGAGGTTGGTCCCCAGTACTCCATCAGAACTGAGTAAGTGGCTCTGGTGTCTACAAGGAAGGAGATGGGCCGCCCCAATACCATGATAATTACCCATGGCTCCCTGCTAGTGATGGCAGTGGTCGGGTCAAGGGAACCCGAGCACCTTCAGTCATCCGTAGCCAGGCCTAGGATATCGGCTGGAGGGCGATCTGGGAATGATGCCCCCATACGATGGGAGAAACGGTGGCAGTCAACACCCCAATGTCCCTCTTGGTAGCATTTTGGACATGGCCCTGGTGCCTTGCGGGTTTAGGACAAAACTGGGCCCAGTAACCTTCTTGACCACATTTGAAACAGGGAGCCCTTGGTCCTTGTCTTAGGAGGCAAGGGAGCCTGGGTAGTCGCTGAGGCTGTCTGGATGGCCTTGACCAGCATTTGGTATTTTTGCTTGCGGGCTCTCTCATCCCTCCCATGGTACACCTTAAAGGCCAGCGCTAAGGCTTCTGCCTGTGGAGTCAGAGGTCCTCTCTCCAACCATTTAAGCTTAGCCCTGATGTCGGGGTAACACTGGGAGAAAAAAATAGGTCATCAGGAGTTGCCTATCCTCTGTACTTTTGGGGTCTAGATTTTTATGTTGTAAGAGGGCCTTTGTAAGACACTCTAGGAATTGAGATGGGTTTTCATTCTTGTCCTGAATGACCTCCTGGAGCTTTTCATAATTAACTGGCTTAAGGGCAGCCTTGCGGAGACCAGCCAGGAGGCAGGTTGTGAATTGATCTCTAGCTGAAATGCCTTCCGGGGGTATTATAATCCCATGTGGATCCTGGTCCGGCACCGCCTCAGCCCCAACCAGGTGTGTTGTGTTTGTTTGGTGAATCTCAAATGCATGCATTCTAGCCTGCGCTCCTCAGATAATAGGTTGTTGGTAAGAATCATATATATACACCACGGAAGGTAAGACTATAAGATTAAGTGAGATATTGAAATTCTTTAATGAAAGTAGAAGGATTAGAGGTATAGGATCCTAGTCTCTTCTATTTGAGAAGGGAACATGCACCCTAACTAAGCCATCCACTCTGGCCACCTCCCACAAGGGAAGAATTGAGGCTGGTTTATGCCAAGTAGAAGAAGGGGGCTTCACTAGGAACGAGAGCAGGTAGCAGGGGGGCTAATAGCTGTTGGTGGGGTGAAAGGTGTCAAATGGATGACTAGGACAGCCTGTTGCTGGGGAGAGGGCTGGAGAAGTGGGTAAGGATGCTGGAGAAGCCAAAGAGGAAGAGGAGGAAGCAGGAGATTGAGAAGAAGCAGGCGGTGGAGAAGAATCCAGAGGTTGAGAAAGATGAGGCGATGGTTTATCCACGGGGTCAAAGGTAGAGAACTATTGAGGTTGAGACTTTATAGCTAGGAGAAATTGGGTAGGAGAACAGGAAGAATAGAGAGAGGGTTTAGGGTGGATAAGAGAGAAAGCTTGAACATAAGATACATCCTTTCATTTACTGGATTGCTGACAGTAAAAAGATCCCATAAAATATTGGCATCTAATGTGCTGTTAATCAGCCAATTTGACCCATTATCTAAGGAATATGTAGGCCAAGTTTTATTACAGAGGTGTATGAGGTAAGAGTCCTTTAACTCAGGCTCCATGCATAGGGTTTTAAAATTCTCCAGACATCCCCATCGGGATGCCAGAGGAACGGACAAATGGACAGTTCCCATTGGGAGGGTAGGAGTCAGTGATCTGCCAGAGGCGTCCCAAAGGCAAGGTTTGACTCAGTAGAATAGTATTGGCCCTACCTGATCCAACAGTTTGTCAGTGTTTGCCAGAGACCAAGGGCACAGCTGCCCATAGAAGACATGGTTTACCTAGCACTAGGATTTTCGTAAATAAGCGGTGTGTGTGTGTGTGTGTGTGTGTGTGTGTGTGTGTGTGTGTACCCTGCAAGTAGAAGGGGGAAAAAATCTCACCCAAGGGAAACAGGAAGCCCTAAATTGAAGTCAGCAAAAAGGGTCAACTGTGGCCTGTGAAGGCTGTGGTTGGGGGTACCTCAAAAGGTAGTAGGAAGTTGCCAGATGCTCAACAATCAATCTTCCTCTACCAAGAGAGACGTTTGTGCTGACCAATGAGGGGAACTCACCAATCCAGCCCATGTTGCATGTCGGAGGTAGTGATCTGGTTGCTGGAAAGTGGGTCATGGGTTAATTTGAAATGAAATAGGTTTCCAGCAGCTCCAGTGGCGTGCTGGCGGCAAAGGCATGCACCACATGGCATAGCCACTGGAAGCTCCTATTCCCAGCCAATGTACCAATGTTAGGATTGTGCAGCAAAGTTACATAGTAAGCTCAAAAATCAAGCTATGAGACTGGTTCCACGTGGGAGGTTTATTAAGGGAAGGAGGAAGGGGTCACAGAGACCGGTTCTAGGTAGGGCAAGGGAGAGAGAGAGTGGTGGTGTGAGTTCTCTTATAAGGTGACCCAGAGCATGCACAGGTGATTTCAGGTGGTCTGCAGGTGGTCCTAGGTGGCCTCACAGACACCTGATGTCCTGTTTGTCATCGGGGCTGGCAGTAGACATGGCTGTTTACAGATCCCAACAGTGGTGACCATGAAGGCAACAAGTAGGTCCTCAGGACACGTGGTCCTCCAGGCTCTGACTCTCCCAGGCATATGCAGCATGGTTGTGCTAACCAATTGGCCACATTCCATGAGTTCTAAGGCTGTATTGCTGTTCTTCCAGCATGGCCCCTACAGCACACATTAGTACAGGTACCTGTACAGGTCACGCAATGGTGCCAGATTCCCTGGAGCTCCAGTTACAGGTGGCTGTGTGCTCACCACCACTACAATCACTACGTGGGCACTGGAAACCAAACTCCAGTCCTTTGAAAAAACAGCAAGTGCTCTTAAGCACAGAGCCATCTCTGTAGCCCCAATTCATCTCTTAAAAGTGTAATAAATCATCCTGGAAAGTCATATGGGCTGGTGTTTTTTCTGTGGGAAGATTATTAATTACAGTGTCAATCTCTTTAATCAGTACAAAAATATCCACAGGCTTGACTTGGATTTTTTTTTTTCTTGAGTCATTTTCCTAGGTTTATCTTACCCCCCAC
The DNA here is from genome assembly GCF_907164565.1 of Psammomys obesus. Taxonomy (NCBI): domain Eukaryota; kingdom Metazoa; phylum Chordata; class Mammalia; order Rodentia; family Muridae; genus Psammomys; species Psammomys obesus. The sequence goes on along the minus strand of NW_026596069.1, from coordinate 32,114,582 downwards.
CCATTTATCTGGGTCATCAAATTATTTTTTATAGCTGTAGGTTTAGCTGGGACAACTCTGTCCATTGTTACATTTTGCACATACCTATGTTAATATATATGTGTATGTGTATACATATATATTGTTGTTGTAAGATAATTATAAGCTTTTTTAAAGTAAATTATAGCATTAGTTGTTTGGTTGTTTAGTTATGCTATGTTTTCAGTAGTGGGCTTAATTACTGCATTATTCTTTTTGCCTTTTTTCTTTTTCTTCAGATCACAGATAAAGCATGATTTAATGGCCAGTGTGAGTTCTGAAGCAAAGATTGCCATTACTGTAGCCAAGCAAGGCAATAACAGAGTTCGCACAACCTGTGCACATGCCTAGCACGTGCCAGGAACCTCGACAGCATATCAAGGGTAAGGCTAGTTTGGGCTTCCCGAGACCTTGCTTCAAAAACCAAATGTAAGAGTGATGGAAGAGTCAACTGTTGGGAGAAGAAGGGCTTCGTCACTGAAGGAGAGTGAGCTAGCAGGAGTGAAACTAAAGAGGCAAATGGTTTCAGGCACAGCCACCCTGTTGGCCAGGACTGTGGAGTGGACTCTGTGGTGAAAGGCCAATGGAAGGGTTTCAGGGAAGAGCGTGGCAAAATCTGAGGGACATTTAGGAAGGATTTCTGTACCTGTTCAGAAGGAATGGTTGTGGGAGCCAGGGGCAGACTTGGGTGAAAGAGGGAGGCTATTACAATGTCCACTGAGAACTGCAGGAAATTGAGCAAGAGCTTCAGACCAGCCTCCATGTTGAAGGAAAGAGCAGGCTCGCCTCCATCAGCACGGTCCTCTCCAACAGCAGCTGAGGGCTGTTCGGTGTTCAGCCTGGGCTTCCTAAGGATGTCTAACATATGTGTGATAGGTGTTATTATTAATTGTTTGCACTTAAAGAAGCAACTTGCTGACACCAAACATGCTTGTTTTCACATTAATTATCAAGCGGATTTTTTTTAGGTTTAGAAAAAACATCGACTGAACATTAAATAAATATGATTTAAATCTAGATGGAAAACAGGTTGCTAAGCTGTGAAATGCCCAGGACAACTGTCACTGAGCGCAGTCGTTAAAGTGTTTTCACTGGGTGGCTGCCCATCATCTCTGCGTTATAAGTGTTTTCACTGGGTGGCTGCCCATCATCTCTCTGCGTTGTTAGAGATAAAGCAAGCAGCACAGCAGCAAACCACAGGAGACACCGGGAACAAAGACTTTCGTTTGGTGGCCAGCGGTCCTGTTTTCCAGCCAGGAGGGGTTCAGTTACTGAGACTTCCTATTCCTCGTTGTCACTGTTGTCCATCCAGCTCAGCAGGGCTGACGCCGGTGGTAGATTTAGGAAGAATACTTCGGATGCGGTCGACTTTTCCCTTCTTCCCTGCACAAGCTGCCTGTGCCCTGAACGTTTCCTCAGTTCTCTCCCAGCAGGCCTCGTCCTGCTGAGAGCACGGGATTGGCATCACAGCTGCCATGCCTGGGTCTCTGCTTCCACACCCAGCTTTTCTGGGGCCTTTTAGTGATGAGGAGGAAGGTTTCGGGCTCTGCAGCTCCTACCCTTTGTCCCCTTCCTCGTTGCTTTAGCAAAGAGGGGGGTGGGGCAACATTTTTATCTCAGATGTTTGTCTTCCTCCAACTAAGTAGAAAGTTTGTTTTTCAGAAATTCGATTCCCCTGCGATTTAGGTCAAGGGTGATGCCGACCACACCAGGGAGAAGTTTTAGCCCTTGGGGAAAAGAGCCAAAGCTTTTTAATCCTGTTGACAATTAACATCGGAACATTTAATTTGGTTAGAAATGATGCCGAGTTCTTTAACTATAAAAAGTGATGTTGCAGTTGCTATGGAAATGTGACAAGTTAAAATAACAGCTCTAAGCGAGAATCCAGAAGCAGCAAGGGCAGGTCCCCTGATTACACCTTCGAGCTACAGCGGCTGATGAACGCCGAGTGCTTCATTTTACCTGATTAAATTATTAAACATAATTTTTTCTCTTTATACAAAATGAATAGAATTTCTTATCCTTTCGTTTGAGCTGCCATTTGGTGCAGCGATTATTCTCATAACTATTCCAAGGAGAAGCTAAAGAAATAAGTCTGCATTGCCATGTAATCTAACTAATATTCAGGCCCGATCTGTAAAAATCCTGTTATAATTAAACCTCTATAGGACCCCAGGGGGAATTGGCAATGCTGTTCTTTGATACCCTTTGTGAGATTCCCGGAAGGGGGCTCTCATTTTAATATGCACATTAAAATTTACCCCCAGGAGTTCTCTAGTTGGGCCAAGAACCACACAAAGGAAAATAGGCTTCAATTTCAGCGGGGGCTTTTATAGGAAAGGTAATTTCCCTCCATGCTATGAAATACTGAGTTTTCGAATGTCCTTCCCTGGAGAGCTTAGGGCCCGAATGGATGAACCAGCTCTGTGCTGCTCATGAATTTAGCAGGGAACGACCTGATCAGAGAAAAATTCTTTTAGCCCCAGAATTCCACAGTGAAATGAAGACTGAGAGTAATATTCAGAATTACGTAAAAATAATGAGTGAACACAACATAGAAATATAAATATTAAAGTAAATATGCAAAGTGGGGCCATCTGATATTAGTGAGAGTTCATTGGCTAAAAGATTTAATGCACAACAAATTTCTTAAAAGAAAAAAGAACCATAGGGGAAAGAAAAGGGATGAGCAAACAAGGAGGCTTTCTACGGTTATACAGTCACACAAAATGAAAATTATTTTTTTCTATAGTTAAAAAAAAAAAATTGCTGTCTTCTCTTGTTGGTCCCAGAAGTCACCGATTATGAACCACTACAAATGAGTCCCTCTGACCAGGGAGATGGACTGTCAATTCAGACACGACGGCATAAAGTACACATGAATTTTACCGCTCATTCAGTGCCTTTATCTTAAAATCTTCAAATCTGTGCTAATTATTCTGAAAATAATGTCTTAGGTGCGGTCTTGCAGCACAGGAATAAGGAAGTGGAGGCTTGAGGGCCAGAGTTCCAGGCCAGCCTCAGCTACATGTTAGGTTCCTAGGCAGCCTGTGCTGTATGAATCACTACCTCAGCTCCGACCCCACCTTACACTCCAATAAAATAGTATCTTGGATTTGTTAATAAATAGCGCATGCAATGTTCTCTTTGAAATGAAGTTGTCTGTCCACTCAACCACTGCACTCTCGTTACACGCAGACGCTCAGCCATAACAAGCAGCTCCGCACAGCACACTCCTCATAGCGAGCTTCGTTCCGGCGAGTTCAAAGCGGTATCTGTAGTCGGGGACCCTGCAAGCCTCTGGGAGAAACTGTTCTTTAATGCCGTTAGAGGACCTTCTCTAGGACCTCGGTTAGAGTCTACTCCTAGCCTCGAGTTCCCCTTTATGTCTGCAGTGGCTCGTTAAATGAATCATTTAGTCAAGGTTTTTAAGCACTTTCTTCATGCTACAAATAGCAGAAGCCATATCAGAATCTCTTGTCTCTATTTATAACTACCACTCTTTCCTCCTTCTTTTCTCAGCCCTTACCTGGGTGGAAGAGGGACTCAAGAAGTTTGCCGGTTAGCTGTGTCCACAGTTCAAAGGTGTTTGCCTTGGCCATGATGTGTTTACATTTTTGCATCTTACCAGACTTGGTTTGGTTTGATTTGATTTTCCCCTTACATTCCTGGTAAAGAATCTGGCCCGGGGCCAATCAGTGTTTTCTGGACAGACAAATGTAGGCAAGAGCGGGCCTCCTGACTCAGTTGAACTTGAGTTGTAGTACACACCGCTAATCTTAGACGTGTCAAAGTTTCACGAAGTAAAGAGAAACCTAAAGTAAGGAGCATTAACATTTAAATCAGAAGCACTTGTAAGTGTTTGATTTACTATCCTGATTCCAATCAAATCAGAAGTTGATTTCATGGAAACTGATAGCAACCTTAGCAGCAGTTAATCTCTGAATTTGGTGTAGAATTATATGCCCTGCACACACACACACACACACACACACACACACACACACACACACACACAAGAAGCAAGAAATACATATTATACAGCAGTTTCCTGGGGAACAAATATAACCTGGGTTTCTTCCTTCCTTCCTTCCTTCCTTCCTTCCTTCCTTCCTTCCTTCCTTCCTTCCTTCCTTCCTTCCTTCCTTCCTTCCTTCCTTTCTTTCTTTCTTTCTTTCTTTCTTTCTTTCTTTCTTTCTTTCTTTCTTTCCAGCATTTAAAATAATGGATTTTATAACAGCAATTCCACAGGTCTCTGTGTGTAATTTTACTTCGTCAATTCTAGTTTTAGTCAACTAAATTCTACAGGATTTTGGAAGTAATTCATTTTCTAGTTAAAGTGAACTAAAACTCAGGTCCTAGAAGTCATAACCACATGACAGGAAGTGGGGACTCATTATGTGGGATTATTGATAGGTTCATTCATTCATTCATTCACATTTTATTGACTGTCCACCAGAACTGTAAGTATATGTTAGTTAACTAGTCAAAGTCCCTGCTTTCGCTGGACAAGCTTTCTAGTGAGGAAGCAAAATAAATAATACATGTTAAAGTGTGAGTTCTGGTGTCTGGCTACAAGGAGAGTTGAGTTGACCCTCACAGACAAAGCCCATGTGACCTGTTGTGGATGTCGAAGCACGAGGGCAGGCCTAGGCACTGCAACAACATCAGGAGAAGTAGCTGACAGGGTCGAGAAGGAGAGCAGCAGGGGCTGTTATTCTGGATTTCGTGGTAAATAGATTAGGATTTTCAGTCACTGTGCAAAGACCATTATCATTAATTTACCATTTGACAGGTGGATTTTTTCTGAAAGCATTGGATAAATGCAGACTGCTATTTGTATATGGTTCTTCAGTTAAGATAGATACATATTTTCCTTGTGAGAATATAGTTCTATATGGTCATATATATTAAGATGAGAGATGAATTTTTGATCTTGAAAATTCCAGTTAACATTAACCTAGTAATATATAACAAGTCAGAAAATTAAGCCCAGGCATACAATTTCCTATTCCTCCTGGAGACTGTAGAGGGAAAATTTTGCTATGTTTGTATGTTTTCTGTATGTGTTGCCAGCCACTTGCTTTTTCTTTGTTCCGGAATTTTCTGTTTTTACAGTGAATAGCGTTGAAACATAGAAGTGCATCTCCTTTTGAAGACAATGGCAGGTTTGTTATAACGTTGGAAATAGAGGTGTTTTCCCTTCAGAATCAAGAGCGGGAAGCTTTCCTAAACCTCCTGGAGGAGCAGGGTCTCATCACCGTGACAACACCCAAGTGCAAGAGGCAGCACAGGTGTCTTTTTCAGCTCATGGTCTCAGAGGGCATAGTGACCAGCTCCGCCATAGTAGGCCTCTGATGACCAGACCGCCGTAGCAGTAGAACAAATGGCGGCAGAGACTGATCCCCTCACAGCAGTGTGGATGAGGGAGAGTGAGAGAGCATGATGATGGTTGAGAGAGTGAGGAGTGACAGCAAGAGTCTGAGCTGGAACACATGCTTTGGTAATATATCCCAGTGACCCACCTCCTCTGAGTGGCTCCTAGCTCCCAAGTCTATTCAGCTAGGACACTGGCACAGGTACAGGGATGTTCATGGAGCTGCTGGATGGTTAGTCATAGAGTATTTGTCTTTCGCCCAGCAGCCTCGTGTTGTCTGCCACCATATCTGAAACGGGAAGACTAATTTGTCGGCTGCAAGTGGGTAAAATCTCAGACTTTATGTGTTGTTGACGAAGACTCCCAAACTATCTGAGAGGCAAGGCCATTCCCGAGTGTGTTAGGACTGCAAGATATCTAATTAACATTTTTCTACTGCTTTTCTCCTGCAAAGTCACAAGATGAGCTATTTTCAGACAATCGCATTATAAGTGTGACTTCTATTCTAAAATTTGTGAAAACTACTAGGTATTAATTATTCTGCTTTTAATATTCTTAACCAAGTAGGAGGATATTCCCGCAACAAGAAGAGTGACATGGTAAAATGTTAGGATCATGAAGACATATAGTACTTAATCTAAAGCTGACATGGATGACTGTCACAGCACTACAGAGTGTCTGCATTCACAGCTCCAGTACCATCACAATGGGGAACAGTCTTCAGATAACACTGCCTTCCCCTTGGGTCCAAGTAACAGACAGTGTCACTGAATACACAGAACACTTCAAGGGGCTGCCCTGGCTGCTGGAGATGCTGCATGTCTCCAGCATGTGGCTATGTGACAAGGGCGGCCACTCAACACCTGGAATCTGACAAGTCTGAACTGAGCCTGGGCGACAAAGAATGTCAGGCGTCTCCTTAAGAAATCTTAAAATAGAAATGGTAGTATTTTAGAGACGTTAATTATCATCTAACATTAATTTGATGTTGCGTTTTACGGCTTTAACGTGACTACCAGAGAGTCTAAGTTACATCGCTCTCACGTAACAATGATGGTTCTAGCGTTCCGCTGCTTGAAGGGCAGTCCTTGAGCCAGCAGCTCTGCGCCATGTGTAGAAGCGTCTCCTTGCTCCATCCAGACCTCCAGAGTCAGAACTCAGATCGCAGCAGAATCCCAGGACCTGTACAAACATGAGCGAGTAAAGTAGCAGAGAACTTCCTAGGGCCAGGCTTGCCAGATTTAAAACGTCAGCTACTCAATTAAATTTAGTTTTCTGAAAAAAATCAAGATTTTTACACACACAATCTCTTTAAATGGTGTGTGTGTGTGTGTGTGTAGGCTAAAGACCAGCTCCTATTCCTCAGGGTGATATTCACCTTGATTTTGGAGATGGGGTTTCTCACTGGCCTGGGACTTGCAGGGTAGGCTAGGCTGGCCAGCAAGCCTGAGGAGTCCACAGACCTCCGCAGCGCGGAGACTGCAGGGTCAGCCCCTGTGCCCAATTTTATACACAGGCTCTCAAAATCTAGCTCGGGTCTTCACGCTTGCACAGCAAGCCCTTTACCAACTGGTCCCTCTCCCCAGCCCGGTCAACTATGTTTTAAATATTGCGTGGGACACACATATTAAAATTACTTGTTTTTCTTGTATTGCAGTTTAACTGAATATTGTCTACTGTGGGGCTTTGAATAGGAATGGCCCCTATAGGCTCATGTGTGTGAAAGCTTGGCCCATAGGGAGTGGCACTGTTAGGACATATGGCCTTGTTGGAGGAAGTATGTCACTGCAGGGGTGGAATTTGAGGTCTCCTATGCTCAGGCTACACCCAGTGTGGCACACAGTCTCCTTCTGTTGCCGGCGGATCAAGACGTAAAACTCTCAGCTTCTCCAGGACCACGTCTGCCTGCAAGCTGCCATGCTTCCCGCCATGATGATAACGGACTACACCTCTGTCAGCCAGCCCAATTAAATGTTGCCCTTTGTAAGAGTTGCCTTGGTCATGGTGTCTCTTCATGTGGTTCCAAGATCAGCTTCCTCCCCCCAGGGCATCCAGGCACCTCTGCCTGCCGGACTGGGCAGGATGGAGCTGAGCTGGTAGCTGAGTGAGTCCACAGAAGGGGGTGGAGGTGGAGTCCTTTTCTGAGGTTTTCAGTGTTACAGCTCTCTTGGGTGATACAGCAGGCCTGCTTCTTTCTCTCAGAGCGTCCAGGCACCAGAGACCAAGGAACAAAGCCAAGTCGGGCAGGCTTGTCTGAGGGTACTGTGGTGGCAAACGCCCCAGGAAAAAAAAGCCCTCTCTGAAGCAGGTCTTCAAATGTTACAGCCTTTTAGCTCAGAGCCTTCCCAGTAATAGAACAATTCCCAGTCGATATTCAGTGGAATAGCTTGTGCCCCTTTTTACGGGGTGAACAAGGGCTCTCTGAACCCGGGGGGAGAGGGAAGGGTGGGCTCAAATCACTGTTTGTGGCTGGGGTGCTGGTGGCGTTTTATTTACATGGAGAGGATTCCAGGTGCCAGGCTATGTGACTACTCCAGGAATTGTGGAGACAGGGGATCGAGACTAGTGTTCCAGGCAATGCCAGCACAGAAAATAGGAGGGAGCTATCCTTACTCCTGCCAGTCTCAAGGTAGAGCTTTCCAGGGTTTGGACACGTCTCTACCTCGTCCTAGCTCCATGCAGGTTTGCCTGGTGACACAGTCCACGTGCCCCCCATCTTCACAGCAGTAAAAACCCAAACTAAGACATATGGCTTATCTGTCCACCCTACAGAAGACTAAATTCCTTCTCTCCAAACTTGCTTTACTATTTGCAATTTCACAGAATCAAGAAAAGACCAAGCAGATAAAGGCAGAAATGCAGAGCGGAAGTGGGGAAGTGAAAGAGAAGAAGGCAGAAGCCGGACATGGTGCCATTGCCTGTAATCCCAGCACTCTGAGAGTTTGAGGTCAGCCTGGTCTACAAGTGAGTACAGGACAGCCAAGACTACATAGAGAAACCCTGTCTTGAAAAACCAAAAAAAAAAAAAAAAAAAAAAAAAAAAAAAAAAAAAAAAAAAAAAAACAAAAAAAAAAAAAAAAAAAAAAAAAAAAAAAAAAAAAAAAAAAAAAAAGAGAGAGAAAAATAGAACTAATCTGTATTAAAATTACTACTGCTGCTTCTACTACTGAAACAGCATCTCCCATGCCCAGTTGACTTTGAACTGACTGTGTAGCTAAGGATGAAGTTGAACTTGGTGTCTTCCCGCTTCCAGCTCCCAAGTGCAGGAAAACTGATGTTTATTATTAAACACTTATTATTATCACTGAGTTTATTGTCACAAGCCTTCCCTTTCATTTCTGTATTTTCCCACCTTCACCGGTATGCTTTATTTTCTGTTTGTTGTTTCTGAGGTAGTGCCTCCTGCCATGTGAGAGGAAGACAATGTCATCAAATAAGTCCCCCGCTTCCCTAAAATCAATGGCCTCTCTGAAATTTCACTTAGAAACAGCCCTTCTTAGGCTGGAGAGGTGGCTCAGTGGTTAACAGCACTGGCTGCTCTGCAGAGGACCAGGTTGAGTTCTGAACCGGGAGCTCCAAACCAGCTGTAACTCGTTTCAGAGACTGCAAGGCCCTCTCCTGTCCCCTGGGGGCACTGCACACATGCAGCGCGCAGACACATGCAGACGAAACACTCACAACACGTAAGATAATGTCTAAAAATATTGAAGGTAGCCCTTTTCTACAACCAACACTTTTCCACTAGAAGTATCAAGGTCCTGCAGCACCAAACACGCCGTGCTTCCTTCTGGAAGGCTTTCAGCGTTATGGAATTTATTATTTGTGCTTATGCAAAACTCTCCTGGATTTTGCTTTGTAGACTTTGCAGGGGAGCAATACAGTCAGCTTTGCCCGAGGCAAGAGGCGTTTGTCTATCCTTTTATCTACATATAACCGCATAGAAAATCCTGGTTTGTTCTGGCATCTTTGGGCACATGGTCATTGTCCTGTGCTCATGTTTCCCCTCTTCTCCTCTGGGCAATTCTTTAGCACCCTGTCCCTGTTCTGCAGGAAGGCAGCACAGAAGGGAGAGCTTGCCCGGCTGTTACAGTAGAAGCTCTCACATCCTACCGGGTGCACCTTCACGCCCGACTCCTGACTCCAAAGCCAGAGGCTGTCAACACCCTCTCAAGTCTCCTCGGCACATGTGACAACTGTGACTTAGGACATGTGGAAATATAGGTAAGCTCCAGAGATTCTTCTTTTTTTTAACCGAATAATTCACTTAAAAATGTCTGGAAAAATGTGTAATGAGTAGATTTGAGAGAGAGGGCAAGCCTTCTCTGAGAACCCTGTGAAGAGATGTGCAGTCACACAGAACAGCGACTTCCCACAAAGGGCTTATAGCAATGTGTTTTCTCGAAAAGCTGCCGCCTACAGGTTTTTAAATGCAGTGAACAAGTGAAAGGCTAAATCCTGGGTTAACTCTGTGCTCCAGATGCTCTTGCCCTCTCTCCTCCTCCCGCCCCTCCGTAGTGCAGCCTGGAAAAGCTGTCTTTTTATTGGTTGGAGGTGCTGTCAGTCACTTGGCAAGAAGAGTTCAGCCCCTGCTCTGTTTGCTCTCTGAATTAACAGATGTGCTTGGTTGGAAGAAACGAACATTTCTGGATGGGAAGAAAACTCTTGTTTAGCTTCTCCCTTCTGTTTCTATGTCTGGTGTTTTCAGTCACTTTGGAGCAGATCCTCGCCGGGAAGAATGTCGTGTGAGTAACGGCCAATCCTTTAACGCAGTGTCTCTGTCCTCAATGCAGCGGGAAATTACATGTTTTTGTCATTTCTTTATATAGTTACCTATCTGCATTTGTGATGGTTCAAACATGGATAAGCTATATATAAATGTGGGTATTTATACCACACAGCTAACTACAGTATTTATTATTCTAAACTTTTATTCTAAGAGGTGAGGACTATTGTTGAAAACACTGAGAAACCTGCATCTGTATTACATACAGCACTCCTTAACTGACTCTGAGATCAGACCTGGCTCGGGTTCCTTTTACATTTAAAAATAAGGTCTAGCTTCACAGTTTCTCCTGTCATAGTTATGAGAGGTGATCTTAGGACAGCATAACCCGTCATCCCAAGGAGAAGGTGGTTGTTTATGACACAGCCCTTACCATTAATGAGCGCCATTTCAGTTCCTTTGTCCATTTTTTCCCTACATCTTACTAAGGAGTACACAGACTTATCTCTGAAAAAGTGTATTTAGAGTCTCGACTGCGGCTACGGTGTGTCTTGTTTCCCAATTACTTATGATGTGCCATCTCACTGAATGCACAGGGGAAATTTGTGTGAGCACAGAGCTCAGCAGAGGACAGGGTGAGCTGGCGAAGCACCTTGGAGAACTCGTAAGTCAGCAGCGGATAACAGCTTTAAGAATAGACCTTCGAAATGTTTCCTTCTCTTCCCTGGAAGAAATTAGTGATTTTTTTGAAGCTTACTTCTAGATCATACGTGGCTTAAATGTCTTCGGTGGTTAAATGTTATCTTGCTTTGTTTGGGACAGACAGCCTCTACCAAGGCTGACCTTGAATTTACCTATATAACCAGTGATGGCCTTGAATTTGTGAGTCTCCTATCTCCGAGTTGTGGGATACGCTGCAACACCTGGCTTTATAACCTCCTGGAATCCCACGCCTCTGTGCTACCAGAATATTTCCCCACCAAGTTTATATAGAATAAATGGCTTTGGGGCTGGAGAGATGGCTCAGCTGTTAAGAGCACTGGTTGCTCTTCCAGAGGACCTGGGTTCAATTCCCAGCACCTACATGGCAGGTTATAATTCTCTATAACTCCAGTTCCAGAGCATCCAACATCCTCATACAGGCTTACATGCAGGCAAAACACCAATGCACATGAAGTAAACCTAAGTAAAAGTTAAAAAAAAAAAAAAGAAATAAATGGTTTGTATTACGTTGGCAAAAAATTATGTCAAAAATTAAAAAAAAATCAAATTTGTCCTTATCAAGAGAAGATAAATATAAGTTTTGTTCCAGAAGCTTAGATCTTAGAAATTATACAAACAACTATGCTCTTCACAATAGCTACAAACCTAGATGTTACTAATAAGTGAATAAGTAAGGAAAACGTGATATATACACATAAAATTTAATTTAGCTCCAAAGAAAAAAGAAATTGCAATGTTTGCAAGAAAATGGACAGACCTGAAATATTAAGTGACGTATCTCTCTCCCCAGCCCAAAGCCACTTAGATACTGTCCTGGACTTGCTTTGTTGATTGGGCTGTCCTCAGACTCAGAGAGACTCACCTGCCTGTGCCTCTGCTGGCGATTCAGGCATGTGCCACTGTGCCCGACTTAAAAATATTTTTGTTAGATTATATTAATTATACAGTTAATTATAAAAGGGTCTCACTAAGTTGCCCAGGCTGGTTTTGAACACTCTGTGTAGACTCAGAAGACCATGAACTTTTGACCCTTCTTCCTCAGGCTCCTTAGTAGCTGGTATTGCAAGCCCGGACTTGCTAGGTTTAATTAATTGCTAACAAGGACAAGCTATGTTTATTTTTTTTCTTTTTCTTTTCTTTCTCCCCCTTCTTCCTTCCTTCCTTTCTTTTTCCCTTCCTTTTGAAATCCTTCCACAAGTTGGATTTATTCTTTTGTTTATTTGCTTGTCCTGGAACTCTCTGTGACGGTCAGTCTGGCTTTGGACAGAGCCTGCCTCTGTTTTCAGCTTCTGTTTTTGAGACAGGATCTCGTCACTGATCTGGAACTTTCTGGTTCAGCTAGTCTGACTAGCCACTGAGTCCCAGGGAGCCTGTTTCTGCCTCTCAGAGGCCAAGATTACAAGCCCAGCTTTTTCACTTGGGCTCTGGAAACTGAACTTGGGTTCTTACGCTTGCCTAATGAATTCCTTCCTTCCCTTTTCCCCTCCTTCTCTCCTTCCCTCCCTCCTTCCTTCCTCCCTCTCTCTTTCTTTCTCTTTTTCCAAGATAGGGTTTCTCAGTGTAGCCATGCTATAACTCACTCTGTAGACCAGACTGACCTGAACTCACAGAGACCTGCCTGCCTTTGCCTCTCGAGTGCTGAGATTAAAGGTGTGTCTTACCACGCCTGGCTGGGTTTAATTCCATCAGTGTTGCTCAGCCTGCTCACACAGACAGTGGCTGACTGTTGGCTTTCCTAACACTCGGATTCTGCGTAGTGACCTGTATTTTGTTTTGGTTGATATTATGTTTCCAATAAAATCTCACGCACACATGTAAACACACACAAAAAGGAAAAAAAAAACTGTGAGAAAAAGAGTGAAAGCATTCTTTCTTTTCTGTCTTGCTCTCTTGAGACATTCTTACGCACTCAGCCTTCGGATGCCCGACTCCTCTCTAAGCTTAGAAACGTGTATCACACTTAAACTGCTGTCATCTCTCCTAGGAATAGCCCTACAGAGTTAAAAGACACTTGTTTTCTGATCAATGATTAGAAAGAATATTTACAAAATAGGAATTGTTGGTTCCTTCATAGTGAATTAGCACGCTTGTGTGAAAACCCTGTCTAGACTGCAGTGTCTGTGTGTGTGTGTGTGTGTGTGTGTGCACAGAGGCCAAAGCTGCTGTCTTCCCCTATGGCCTCGTTACTATAAGGAATTGCTCCACACATGCTACTGAAGTTTATTTATCCTATAATAAAACAGCTTATTAATCTTTTAGTTTTGGAAGTTCAAGGGCATGGAACCTGAGTTGGCTCTGGCTGATGGCAGATGGTGAGATGGAGCATGTCTTGGGAACAAGGACTCATATCTTAGCCCATGGCAGCTCAGTCTTCATGTGGGTCCCCAAGTGAGGAGAGCAGGGCTTGTCTCTGACATGGACTCTGTTGCCTGCTCTTTGATCACCTTCCCCTGGTGGTGAGGTGGTCGGGGCTTGCCAGGCCACAGAGGAAGACGATGCAGGCAGTCCTGATGAGACTTGATAGGCTAGGTCAGATGGTAGGGGAGGAGGGATCCCCCTTTCAGAGGACTAGGGGAAGGAGATAAGGGGAAAGAAGAATGGGGGGCAGGAACTGGGAGGAGATGAGGGAGGGGGCTACGATCACACTGTAAAGTGAACAAAATATAAAAAATAAAGTTAAATAAAAAAGAGCTTATCATACATAAAAAGAGTCACATGTTGAGTAAGGAAGTGAAGAAGAAGAGGGAGGGCCATTGTTGCTCTTTTATAACGCTGCTCTCACAGGAATGACTGAGGCTGAAGGAGAACCACAACCATGCTGTGCTAGAACCCCTCAGGATGTCTGCTATGTCCACCCTCTGTCTTCCCAGCCTACACTCACTTGGACCTTTGGAGGACACTTACACCACACCATAAGTATGTGAGACTAGGAACACGGTTGAAGACATCAGGATACATTTTATGATATAATACTGCATGAAACTCAAAACTGTGTCAAGGAATATATGGCAACATAGGTAAATATTTATGATACATGCTGGATTACAGAGTGCAGACTGAAAAAATATGCTTTCAGTGTATATATAAAGATTTTTATGTATACAGTGCTCTGCCTGCATGTGTGCCTGCAGGCCAGAAGAGGGCACCAGATCTCATCATAAATGGTTGTGAGCCACCATGTGGTTGCTTTGGATTGGGTTTAGGACATTTGGAAGAGTAGCCAGCGCTCTTAACCTCTGAGCCATCTCTCCAGCCCGCTTTCAATATATTTTTAAGTTTTATGAATTTCCATCTTACAAGTAGGGTTAAAGGCAGGGAGTGCTGAGACACAAAGGAGTGCCAATAGAGAAGAAGTCTGCGGAAATTCTCCGTGGGGTTCTATAAAAAGTAAATTATGTGGCGTAGTATGTTTATGAGTATAGATAGAGAAAGTCTATAGGTCATAATTTCTATTTCAGAAATCCCTTTTTGGCAACGGCATTTGTCTTTTCTTCTTCAAGACGGCTTCACTGTGTATCTCTGGCTATCCTGGAATTCACTCTGTTTACCAGGCTGACCTTGAACATGTAGAGTCCTGCCTCTGCCTCCCGAGTGCTAGGATCAAAACCTTGTGCCACCACTGCTGGCCGAATTTGTCTTTCTAAAAACAACAATGAATATTGAATATTTGGCTATCATATAGGAACAGCACAGTGTTACATAAAATTTCATTGTGAAATAATTTATTACATTTTTGTTATTGTTTAAAGCATGGTAGACAGCTCACGGCTTGGCATGCAATATCTTTGTCATATCCAATGAGTAAAGATCAGAATTGAGTCATAAAAAGAGAAAAAGTTCAGAAACTTCTGTATGTCCTATATTTTGTTTGGAGAGGATGTGTTAAATCAGAAATTCATGGCTAAAAATGTTCAATTCTGAGTGGCCCCAATGTGCTCCCAAGTGAGATGGACACTTGGATAGCTTCTCAAAACTTTCTGTGATGCCTCACTAGAGATGTTTGCTCTGCAAATAAACTCTATTTCTAATTTCAGTTCTCAAGCGGCTTCAAGTAAAGAAGTGGTTATTCAGAATGGTAAGACTTGGAATTGCCCTTGTGGTGTCCTGGGGGCAGGAATGAAGAAAGGCCTTTTCTGGGGAACATTTCCCTTCCTTGTGTTGTCTGTACCTAGAATTCCTCCTGGAAAAGATCTTTTAAACTAGCACATCTTAAACGATAAGCCCAAATAGGCACAAACAGGATACATTTCAGTGACTGGCTCATTAGCATCATTCAGTTATGTTAACAAAATGATGGCATTGAGCCTTGGTGCTCACATCATTATTTATTTGACAGGTCAAAAGAATAATGGAGAGATGAAACCAGTCCAGAATTTCACAACGATACCCGTCACACAGGTATGGCTGTTGGGACATTAGTCTAATAACATACTTTCTTTTCAGTGCTCTCAGAGCTACGATAAATATATACACAATAGTTACATTAATTATTAACATAATCTTACTTGAACTCTAGGTGGTTGAGAAAAACATACAATTCTTAATTTTACTTGCCCTCTCATATTTTCCTCACAGTATTCAGTTTTATGGTTTTCCCACAGGGACAGCAGAAAGTGTATCTTTTATAACTGGGAGCTCACTGCTCTTTCTTGACCACTTTTTCTTTTGTTTGCATTTACACTGGAATAATTGGTCCACTCTTTCTGTTGTACTTTAAGTAAATATATAATAACATGTATCCACATTACATGATATGAATTAACTTTTTTATCTGTAGAAAGACTTTGATACTAAGGACACACATTTGTCTTTTAAATTCCTTTTATTTGGTTAATTAGACTTTCAACTACAATCTGAGCAAAACCCACTGGAGTGCATTCAGCCATCATAATCCTATTAAGTTCTCCAGGGATGGAATTCCATGCGTCCTCTTCTGGACTAAAAGAATCACAGTTAAATTTAAGAATCAGACCTGGCTGGATCTCACAGATGAAGCACTTGGTCAAAACACAACAGTGGACACCGGCCACTCCAACTGCAGTGAAGACAGAGCCATGTAAGTCAGTCTTCCTGGCTGAGGAGGCCTTAGAAATACCTTATAACTCACTGTAACAAGCTGCTTTGTTTGCCTTTATCAAGTAAGTTAAAGGGCAAGTCACAAATTAACTTAAAAATATTATCAGCTTTTTGAGAATTTTGTACAACTCATTTTGATCATTCTCACCCCCAACTCTTTCCAGATCCACTCCTTCTCCCCACTCACCTCCCCAACCAACCACCCAATTTTGTACCATTTTCTTTTTTACTCAACAAACAAACGTTGATTGTCCAAATATTTTTTGGTATGAATTCCATTGAAGAGTGTTTGGCTAGTTTTACTTTTATGGGTTTTCAAAATGAGAATTTCCAATTCGTTCTAAAAATGGAGGAAAAAAGAAAGGAAGGAAGGAGAGAAAAGTTTTGTCTATGGGTATGTCCATAGATACTTAGAAGGAAGTTGGATAATATGTCAATTTAGTTAAACAATAGTACTAAATTACCCAGTGGGCCTATGGTATCCACAGTCCTGGACTGTTAGCTGGCCTTATTATACAAGGCATGGGTACCGCCTCCCACGCCCTACCCCAAATCAAAGGGCAGCTAGTTACCTTTTCAACAGTCATTTTTGCTGTTGCAAAATTGCACAGGAAGGAACACCTTGTCCCGTGGGCTGGACTTTTGGTTACAGGGTCACAGCTGGGTTAGACCAAGCAAAGCTTTACTTCCTGAGCAGTCCAGAGGACATCCTTCTGTACTTTGAAAGCTAGCCAGCAGGAAGTGTCTGGCTAGGCTCTAGCTTGCTTTCTTTGTATCAGGCAGTGGAGGTGTACGATGTCTTCTGTATCATGTTCTTATCTCTAGTTCTGGTAGGGAAGTAGACACCAGCAAGAGCCTGTACTGTTTGGAGGAAGAAGAAAGAAAGGATGGAAGAGGGGGGAGAAAGAAGAGAGAGAGTAAAGCTAAACTGTTTTCAGGCTTGGTCTCAACTCTAAACGTCAAGAGTCTAAGTACCCTGGTCTTACCATGAAAAGAATGCACATTTATCCTGGCAGTACGTCTTTTTACTGGGCGTGGGAGGCGGCACCCGCCCTGGTATAAGGCTAGCAGGGCACACATGTCTCAGTGGGAGACTCAGAAAAGCCTATTTTCTTAGGACCAGTCTTTGACTTTAGGTGGTATGTTTGGTCATGGTTCAAGATTCTCAAATTATAGAACATGGCCTGTCTCATAGTTTGCTGTGTAAAAGGACATTTGGTCAAATTTCAGAGAATCTTTGGGTGTTTGAGGGTGAACAGAATGATTAGTTTTGGTCTGAGACAAGCAGATTAAGTAAATGTCCCCACTGAGAACAGATCACTTTCAGCCTTCCTCTGCTTTCCAGGCATCCAAGTGTTTGCTCGTTCGCTTTTGTTTTTCTGTTGTTTGTTTTGATCCAGGAAAAGGAAATCTGAAATGTTTCATTTGTGTTCTACAACCACCTGTTTAATATGTGTTGGTACAGTGGGCACTTTTAGAAGATGCTTTGCCCTTGCTCTGGCCTGTGATGGTTAGGATTTGTTGTATGAACCATAACATATTATGCATGTTCTCCTGTGTGCATTCCTTTTATACTTTATGCCAGTATAAATTCCAGTTTGGCTGGAATTGCTAGCTTATTCCTGAATTTTGTTTCTTGTTTTAAAGTTCGTGACGATGGGTGGAAATGGATTATTTTGATAGATTAGTAAGAAGAATATTACACATCTCCATGTCTCGCCCTTCAGAATGACTGTCCCCTAACAGGGACTTAACAAATCGCACTAATTACAAGGTTTAGGGAACCACTAAGAATCCTTCCACATTTCTTTCTCTTGTTACAGCACAACCATAAAGGACTATGGAAGAGATCCCACACTGCTGAGGGCTCAGGACTTTTTTCCCAGGCTCTAATTAATTCCCTTCTGGGCTCTTTATTTGTGGTCAGCTGCATGGAAAAAGGCTGATTGCCGGAGGATAAGCTTGCTAGCCCAGGGCTGGCTGGCATGCCTTAGCTCCATTTATCCTGGCATTAGGGGGGTTGTGGGATGAATTAGGCAGCACATCTTTTTACTGGGCTTTGGAGACATTAGTCATCAGTGGAAACTATGCCGGAGAAAAGCTAAAACCTGTCTTGCAGGTCCAGCTCTGCCAGAGAGCTGTGTGCCTTCAGGACCCATGGACTAGTCACATGTCTGACGGCTATGGAGGCAACGTTGCATTGCAGCTGACAGAATGGAGTGTTGTGCACTCTCCAGATCTAGTGGCCGTCACAGCGGCTCTCCGACAAGTCAGAGGAATCAAGGTCAACAAGGGTAGGAAACTTCGTGGAGTTCCACTGGGGCTCTGGTGTCTTTAAAAGGGACATTCTCTCAGGATTATGAAAAGCAGAGAGGAAGTGCAAGCGTGAGTTCCAGAAGAGCTGTCGTACAGTCCAAAGCAGGGCCCCCTTCTCCTCACAACCAGCCCCAAGCGCAGGGCAGCCCGGTGCTGCCTGGGGGGCCCTGCGACTTTTCGCCTTTTTTTTTCTGTTTTAAAATAAATCTTAAGATCCCTTTACTTTTCATTTTATGTGACTGTGTCTCTGTGTGAGCACATCTGTGCTCAGGTGCCTGCAGAAGGTGACAAGCCTTGCTGGGGCCATCCTCTGAAGCTGCAGGAAGAGCTTCTTGTTAGTCCCCGGATGTGGGTGCGGGGAGTAAACTCAGTTCTTCGGAAGAGCATCAAGTGCTCTTAACCGATGAGTCCTCTCTCCAGCCAGAAGTTCTGGGCTTGCCAGTGCATATATCAGATCTAGGGCACTGGTGTTCTATCTTCCTAGTCATCTCCCTAGAAACACACCCACGCGCGAGCCCGGGATGGGCAGCCCTCCACTCTGCAGTCCTGCTCACACCAGTGGGTAGGCAGCCTGGGTCCACCCACGCCCGGGTGTCGGCCAGGGTGTCTCCCCAGAAAGTGAGGGCTTTTAGTTCCATCTGGTAAGACTTCCCGAGGCTGAGTCCTGTGAGCTCTGGAAAACAGTGAGCCGCCAGTGAGAGAACACTTGACAGAACCAGAGCGTAAGTTGCCGAAACACCAAAGCAGACATATAACCAGGTAAGGTCAAAAGCCAGACTGAAAAACATGACCATGTTTTAGATTTTGGAAACAAAATGTTCAGGGAGAGGCAAGTTTAGCGGATGGATTTGTTATGGAAGTCTTTTTAAATAGTGAAAGTCCAAAAATAGAACACGATCCAGCTTCGGTGTGCATTTTGAGGTTGGACATTTATAGTCAGAAGAATTCGGAATATGTTTTACATGTGAAAGAATGGGGCCCTGAGTGGGTTCTTTTTTCTGCTCTTGCTCTGGGTTGTATCCGTTTTGTGTTTGGTTAGTTGTATGGCACCCAGTACCTGCAGAGCCTCACTGAACAAGTGAGTTATCACTGCTGAAAGCATGCTGGTGCTCTTTGCTTCAAAGCAGTGTGCCTTTGAGCTTCCACAGGAACCACGCCCACTGGAGAGAAGCCCTGGTGAGTAGCTTTTGTGAGCTGGTCAGTTGTCTCACTAGGTGATGGATGGCTTGAGGCGGCTTTGCTCTGAGGTTTTAGTTCATTGGTGCAGTGCAAGTTGTGAGTGACCAAGATAGTGTATTTTATTGGAAGAACTGAAGAAATTTTTGTAAGAATGAACAAAAATAGTTCAATTTATAAAATGTATTCCCCCGGCCTCTTTCTTTCTTTTTCTTTTCTTTTCTTTTTTGAGACAATGTTTCTCTACAGAGCTCTGGCTTTCCTTGAACTCATTCTATAAACTTGGGTGGCTTTGAACTCAGAGATCCACCTGCCTCTTCTTCCAGAGTGTGTGTGCTACTGTGCCTGGCATGTTTTGTTTCTTTAAAATGTTTTCTTTAATAATTTGACAAATCGTCAAAATAACGCCAGGGCAGGGATCTTTTGAAGCTTTACTTAGAAAAGACTCTTTGAAACCGCCTGCACGCAGGCACATCCAAGGTGTCTACGTTTTTCCTGTTAGGAAACACAAACATTTCCTTTGTCAATCTTAGTTATATGATATGTTTGTGAGCCTCACAACTCCTCCCCGTAAGCGTGTTACGTTAGCGGTCAGTGCCGCCACTGATGTTTCTGTTCCTTGGAAGTAGGTCAAGCTAGTTGAAATCACAGCATGGCATCTTTCATTCTCCAGGCTATTTGATTTTGATTTCTTTAGTTTCTTAATGCAGACTAAGGCATTCTGACTTCTAGATATTTTATTGATATAGCTGCAACATTCTTAGTGCATTTAAATTTCTTATCTTTTCCCATTATAGCCACTTGGCTCATCATTCTCATATTTCTAACCTTGTGGAAACTCAAGTGGAGAAGAATAACCTGCAGATATTCAAATATATCACGTGTTCCCCTGTCATCTATATGGACACGTATAACACTGTTCCCACAACCAAGACCACAGACATTTTCATCATGTCTGAAATATACTTGTTTCTTTTTATACTCCATCACTTGGGCCACTCCCTCCTCTCCACGTAACCTTGGTTTAGCTCCTGTCATTAAAGATTAATTTGCATTTCCTAGAATTTTATTTAAATATAGCCATACAGTATGTTCTCTTTTTTAGTGTGTCTTCTTTCACTTAACGGCTTAGGCCACCTTCTGTGCTCAGTGCAATCCTCTTTTTCATTGCCAAGTAGTATTCCACT
The DNA here is from genome assembly GCF_907164565.1 of Psammomys obesus. Taxonomy (NCBI): domain Eukaryota; kingdom Metazoa; phylum Chordata; class Mammalia; order Rodentia; family Muridae; genus Psammomys; species Psammomys obesus. The sequence continues at coordinate 32,093,986 of NW_026596069.1, read as the reverse complement.
GTACGGACCTATGACAACCTAATTATCCATTGAGCTGTCGATGATAGAGCTTTGCTGCTCTCCTTTATATAACTTTTCAGCTAGTTATGACACTCTTGTATGAATCTTTGAAGCAGAGTGCGTTTTAATTTTGTAATTCTCCATATAGGAGTAGAAAGGCCAAATCATATTACATAAGCACACTAACAGTCTACGAAGCCGCTAAATTTTAATTTTAAAAAGTTTTAAGTTCTTTTGGGTCACATACTCTAGTCAGGCTAGCTAAGAATGTACTGTTTAATGCAGTGTCACCTTAAACTCACTGCAGCACTGTTCCTCAGCCTCCCGAATGATAGTTACCACAGGAGTGCGACACCACACCTGCTTCCAAATTTTTAAAAATGTGAGCTCCTAATTTTTGAGACAGGGGCTCTTGTGTTCAAAGTTGGCTTCAGACTTGCTCTTTAATTGAGGCTGGCCCTGCACTCCTTGTCTTCTTTCCTCTACTTTCTGGGTGGGTGAGCAGCACCCAGCCAGGTGAAAATGAACCATTCTGTCTTTCCCAGGATTACCCACTTGCTTCATGTCTTCATCAATGTGAAACTGTAGAGAAAATCCTCTTACAAAAGCTGCTGTGTGGTTAATGCTCTCTGAGAAACTTCACTGGCCTTGAGCTAAAGGAGAAGCTCTGGAGTTAGTAAGAAGCTTAGGGCTGTGTGTCTGCACAGCAAAGGGCTGACGAGACAAAGGGACACATCAGCCTGCTGGGGACACTTGTGAGACATAATCTTAAAGGTGCAGCCATTTGTATCTGTTGTGGTAAGCCAGCTGCTTCTGTCCAGAGGCTGATTAAATTCTTCCACTTACCTCCTGGGTAGCAGCGTCGCATCTCCTCCCTCTCTTCTCTTCCCCACGGGGATCAACACTAAGGCAACAGAGGTGAGAAAAGAGCCATGACTCTCCATGTTAACTTTGCACTCCTGACTTCCACTGCAAACCCCAGATCCCAGTAAGGGAGGGATAATGTCTGGCTCTCATCGTGATACCCAGGAGGATGGGGTGTGTCAAGAGAACTAATACTATTCTTCCCGAGTGAATAGTTACTCTGTCTTTGGCCCAGGAAAGCTAGTTTTACCTTCAGAAAAGTGTGCATGAATATAGGCTATCAAAGCTCATGATTTCCACATGTTAGACGTTTTAATCATCCTGTTTGTTGTGTTATGATGTGTAAATGTGTTTTTATTTTGTTTTCCTAATGCTCAGTAATGCTGAGAATATTTTAAATTTTATTATGTTAGATTTTATCTCTCTCTCTTTGTGTGTGTGTGTGTGTGTGTGTATGTATGTGGCATCAGATCCCCTGGAGCTGGAGTTACAGGGATACACGGACTTGCAAGCCTTGGTTTGCGACTCCCTCCCTTAGCTCTGTGAGTGTGAAGTCAGAGGTATGCACCACCAGGAACAGCTCTGTTTTGATTTCTTTTCTTTTTCATCTTTGTGTGTTTTACTTTTTTATGTTTTATTTTCTTAAGAGTCATTTGAAGAGCAAAATGTTTTATTGTACTAAAAATCCAGTTTAGCATCATATTTTATGGCTCATGATTTTGTACTTTTTCAAGAAAACATCGCCTGCCCAAGGCTGTATAACTAACTACTCTAGGTCTCTTCTATAAATTTGGTTTTAGGCACCACATTTAGTTCCACATGAGGAGTCAGTCATTCCTAATAATAAAGTTCTTGATTACAGTTATTTATGTGGTGTGTGTGTCTGCGTGTGTCTGCCAGCTCATGTACAGGTGTGCATGTGTGTTCATACCATGGTGCCTGTGTGAAAGCTGGCTTACCAGGACCATTTGAGGGAGGTGGTTCTCTCCTTCCAGCATGTAGGCTCCAGACATGGATCTCAGCATGCAGGTTGTTGGGCTTGGAGGCAGAGGTCCCCCCTGCTGAGCTGCCTTGCGGTCTGAGCCATTCCTGTTTTGATGAACTATGTTGTTTCTGTTCTCTCAGGTTGTCTTTAAAGTTTGGTGATGCTGAAAATCCCAAGGACATAAGGTTGGTAGCATTATAGTTTTAACCTGTAACATATACTATGCTCTATTTAATCTGTTTACTCCCCTGTAAGTGTCATTCTGTGACATGTTAAATTCCATGTCCAAGTACACTGAGAGTTCAGTGGCCATGTCTGATGGGAGTGCTTTCTATAAAGCAAGGTCCATACATATCTCAGTAGTCTGAAAAATCAGTAAGTATAAGAATTTTGTAGGAATATTTTTATCACTATCATCATAATCATCACCACCACTGTCATGATCGAATTCTTTTTTTAACCACTACTGGAATACCTGTATTCTTTGCTCTCATCGTGAGGGGTTTAAGAGCACATGAACCTGAGAATGTGGTCCTTTCCCTGGAACAAGAGTAATGCTGAATAAAACCCAGTCGGCATCAGGCTCTGCTCCAAGGTGATTCACTGTAGCTTTTTCCGAGAATCACACTAGCTGAGTAGATGAAGAGATCTCTGCTGACAGCAGACAGTCAACACAGGCCTCTGTTCTCCTCTGCTTATGATAAAAAGCTGCATTTACTGATAGTGATTTATCTTGGCAGCCACTAATCAACAACATTGAGGGCAAAACATGGTCTTCTTGTGTTGGGTCGCACACCCCTCTAATTCCAAGCACTCTGGAGGTAGGGGCAGGCAGATTTCTGTCAGCGTGAGTCCAGCCCAGTAAACAGTAAATTCCAGACCAATCAACACTACGTTGTAAGATCCTGTTTCAATTTTTTTTCTTCCACAAAAAAATATCAATACTTTTCTCAGCACCTGGTAATCAAGAAATTTGAGGGCATAATTCTCCCCGCCCCCCCATAGTACAGTGCATGTACCTGGGAGACGGTGCAGCTGATGATGGCAGAGGAACTTGAATGTGATCCCCAATCCACATTAAAAAATCTGGGTGTGGGGGTGTTGTTTACTGCCCCAGCCCTGGGAAGGTGAGAACAGGTAGACCTCTAGGTCTCACTGGCAATGTACACACACGCACACGCACACACACAGACTAATGCTTCCCTTCCTGTAGGACAGACTTTTTAGTGGAAATGAGCACTTTATGTCTTCAGCTTTACTCAGAGAACCAGCAGGGTGGGTGGAGACAGGAACTCTCTCCTGACTGCTGCTCTGTGCCACTCTTTGGCCATGTGAAAATATTTTTGAGTCCTCAATAAAAGGTTCTGTTTTCAGACTTGTTTAAGAATGACTACATGCCCCGACTCTCTTGCAGATATTCACATCATAACTTTATTTATTCAAACACCCCGCCCCCCTCCCGAATAAGTTTTAAAGTAAAGCTGGCTTTTTAAAACTAAGCAATCCAGTGTTTCCTAAGCTATTCCTGACCATGAATAGCTTTCTCCCCCCGGACCCCAGCCTACACATCATAAGATGCTAGTGTTTCACAGAGCATAATCTAGAACATACAAACTCCCATCCTTCTGAGAAACATTTTCCTGGTTGTTGGTGAGCAAACAGGGACCTTGTATTGCTAGGTAACCTCCACTACAAGGCTATATGCCCAGCTCTTCAAAGAATCTTCATGAGGAAACGGAATCCACAGGGTGACCAAACAAACGTGCACAGCTCATCTAGAAATGGGGAGCAGTTTCACTTTGTAATAGCACTCTTCCCCAACTGGAAAATACCCCTGTAAATCATCACCGCCACTACCACCACCATCACCATCACTTAGGATAAAAGCGTGTAGTGAACATGTCCATAGTCCCTCTCCGTCTGCCCGGATTTTGCCATTTGAGGGGACAGGCAATGCCCACCCCCTCTCCCTGAAAGCTTTTCTGGCCACGGAGGGCTCTGTGTTGGTTGGTTTTTGTTGATTTGACACAAACCTAGACATTGAGCAGAGGGATCCACAGCTGAGAACATGTCTCCTTCATAAGGCTGGCCCTGTGGGCAAGGTTACTGGACATTTCCTTAGTGACTGATTCAGGAGGACCCAGCCGTTGTGGGTGGTCCTGGGTTCTATAAGAAACCAAGCTGGGTAAACTATGAGAGCAAGCCAGTAAGGAGCATTCCTCCACGGCCTTCACATCAGCTCCAGTCACCAGGTTCCCATCTTGTTTGAGTTCCTGCCTCGACTTCCCTCAGTGATGCATGGTCACCTGGGACATTACCTCTCCAAGTTGATTTAGATCATGGTGTTTTCATCACAGCAATAGAAACCCTAACTGTGATAAAGTTAGGGTTAAAGTTAGATTTGCTTGAGAGACCAAAGAGCAAACAATACTTCCAACATGTAAACCCCAATTTAACTTGTACAGGCTGCAACGCCCTACTGCTCCACTTGCCCTTTCCCCAGACACTGAAGACTATTCTTAAACTGACCCTTCTAGCAAGACAGTAGGTCACAAGACTATCTGCTATGTCTGCTGTTGCAATCAAACCTGCTCACTCTGCTCAGTGACAAGGGTAACTGCCAAACATACATGTTAAAACTGGGCCCTGCCTACACAGAGGGAACACTGCAGTCTTCTGGGGTTTGTCGTTAAAAGCCTTGGTCTAACAGGCTAGGGGTTGCATCTTGGAATCCCTCTCAGGTGCAGTCCTGGCCCCACCTTGGATGCCAATGTTTAAATGAAAAAGCTTTTCTTATTAAAAGTTATTTATGGTCGTGGTGAATCCTCCAATGATTTCAAACCCATAACACTAAGATGGAGCTGGCTGCCTTCCATCCTTCTCATGGAAGAATGTCAGCATCCTAGACTCCTCTACCTTGAATGAGATTGAGGAGCATCTGTTTGTGCTTGGCTCCCAGAATTCCCCATTAGGTCCTTGCTCACTGTGAAAACATACTCACTCTTAGCATTGTTCCCGTTGGCTGCCTTCTGTCCACGATCATTGCCCTTCTATCCATTCTATATACCCAAATGACTGAATCTAACATTCACATCTTTGGCTCAGTGTCTGCTTCTACAGGAGCACAAAATAAAACAAAGAGAACTCATGAAAACAGAAAAATGAGAAACACTGGGCTATAAGAATAAGAAAATAAAAATAACCGATAATCCTTCCATATTACTACTGATGTTTTAATCCCACCATTCTTGACTTTGCCCTATGTAATAGCTCAGTTTTTTAATAAAATTATCATGAGCTATTTGAGGATCGGAGGATTGGAGAATGTTCCACTCTAAAGCAGGGAGGGAGCTGTTCTCAGGCTGAATCTGACAGGCAGCTCAAACACAACATTCTGAGAGAAACTGCAAGGTATTTTGTCCCGCTGGGCTCAGCTTCTCAATGTGACACTATGATTACACTAAGATAACAATATTGTTTATCTCATAGTGCTTAGTGAGCTTAAGCAGATACACAAGAGTAACCAGTGGCTGGCATATGAGAAAGCTATTACTATTATTTTATGACATTTAATTCTATGTTAATATAATCCAAGTCTTTAAATAAAATTTGTTGCAATAATAAGCATACGATTTAATTCACAGAAAAGAAAATAAAAGCCCACCTCCATCCCCCGTAGTATTTTTGTATTGCTCTTTTCCTGGCCTTCTTACCAACCCGGAGGAGCTTTCGCTTGGCGCTAAAGCGAAGCCTCCTGCCTCCACAGCCTAACAAAAGAGGGCGCCGTCGTACCGTTCACAGAAGACGCTCTGCGACAGCAGGAGAGCGCGGGCTAACCCCAATTGCTGTCCTTTCTCAGGCTCACCCTCAGCAATCACAACAAGCTGTCCAGCCAGAGTTGGTTTAGTTTACACCGAGTGGAGATTATCTTCAACAATTCGGTGCAAGCAACTTTTAACGCAACCGGTGTCTATGCTCTGTGGAGTTACTCCTACCGCTGCCAACGGGTCAGCAGCCTGCGGAGGAAGGATGCCCTCCTGCTGCTTAGCAGCTCAGACGAGGCGACGAGCCTGTGGGAGGTCACGTTTATCGATTTCCAGGTAACAAACTAAAACCTTCGCTGGACACGTATGCACACTCGGTGCCAAAGACACTCAGTGTTTGTTGAAGTCAGCCGAAACAAGATGTTTAAGGAAGGGCCTCCATGCCTTTAAGATAGCATGGGTTTATTCTGGGGCTACTGAGGTAGGCGGAGCAGGGTGGAGGATTTCTCCTGCCTGCCTCCTCCAGGGCTCACGCTTGCTTTCCTGTTTACCCGCTCACCGGGTACTTATCTAAAGTGAGTGCAGCTGTGGCTGAAGCCTGGCGACTGACACTTCCTGGGCGCACAGGCGCTGTGGGACTATCACCCTCTCCCCTTCTGGGAGAGAAGCAGTGGTCTTAGCAGGGCAGATAAGAAGGACATCTGCAGTGAGAAAGACAGTGTTGACAGTTAGCCTGGGAATGGAAGCATCAGCCAGTCAAAAATAGCCCAGAGATCTGAAAACCCTGGGAGAAAGGCTTGGGAACGTGACAGGCGCCTTTGCACCCCAGCATCCCAGCATCCCCTCAGGCTGAGAGACATTCTAAGCAGTCCCCCTATCTCGTTTATCTGTGGCCAGGGCTTAGTCCCTGAAGCTGCAGATACGGCTTTGTGTATTTTTCTATATTTACAAGGGTACATAGTCATGCATATTTATCTCAGCTTCGGGAGGAATAGTGTTGAGAGGCCAAAGGGAAGGAAGGGAAGAGCATACATTTGGAGTCAAGCAAATCTGATTTTGAAGTCACTCTCTCCTACACGGCTAAGTTACTAAGCTTGTCACTACATTGCTTGCTTATCTTTTTCCCCCCAAGACAGGGTTTCTCTGTGTAGCCTTAGCTATCCTGGACTTCTTTGTAGACCAGGCTGGCCTCAACTCACAGACATCCACCTGCTTCCACCTCCCAGAGTGCTGGGATTACAGCACCACCACGCCAGCTACATTGCTTATCTTTGTCAATGTAGAAAGTACTTGGCTTCATATGTGTGAAACACTCAGGCCCATTTCAGGCATGGAAAACAGTACCACCCATCCCAGCACACATTAGTGGTTAAGACAACACATTTTATGTTACACACATTTTGTGACAAAAATAACAAAAGAAAACACATGGTCAGGGACCGGGGTGGGGATTTCGAAGGAAGGAAAGGAAGAGAGGATTAGACGTTCCTGAGGACTGGCTCACAAACCCACAGGATTAGCCACTCTGCTGGTTGGATGAGGCCTGCTTCGAAGCTGTGGCAGCATACAGGAGAAGCACTCCAGGATGTGTCACAGGGCCACTAAGACTCCAGAGAATTTGCTGTGAGGAGCACATTCCTCTCCTGGGTTGTACAATGCGTGTGTGCAGGAAATCAGCTTCCTCATAGAAAATGTGGCTTATGGAGGCACCTAGAATGTAAACAGGGGAGAGGAGTGTCCCCAGACAACCACGTTTCACACTGCAGGCCTGCTGTTCTTTCCTTAGAATAGACATTTGTCTCCTAGTAGGCACAGAGATTAGTCCTAGACCCCAATTCCTTCCATGGGTACCAAATCCATGAATTCTCAAGTCCCTTCTATAAAATGGCACAGTATTTGCATATGGCCACACACAGCCTTCTGTGGTAGTGACAGCAGAAGTGATAGAGGATACCAGACCCTCTATAGTCGCAAACTGAGTCTGAGCATGAATCCAGGTTTCCCAGGTGTAAGTTTCATCATCACACACTTCCTGCTGTGTGATTCCACATGAGAGACTGAACTTTCCTGAGCCCCAGGCTCTGTTTTAAGCTACAATAAAATAGTCATTTGCTCATAGGCTGTTATGAAGGCTAAGTATCTAGTACAGTCAGGTATGGTGGCACAGGCCTGTAATCCCAGTACGGGGGGCAGGGGGCGGGAAGCAGAGGCAGACAGATTGCTGTGAGTTTGAGGCCAGCCTGGTCTACAAATTGAGTCAAGGACAGCCAAGGCTACACAGAGAAACCCTGTCTCAAAAACAAACAAACAGAAAAAAAAAATATCTGGTACTGACAAAGCCTTTAGTGTGTGTATTGGTTTGTGTTTGTCACATTTGCCACTTTAGGGGAGAAATACTTTATTTGGCTCACATTCCAGCTTCCAGCCTCTCATTGTAGGAAGTCAAGGCTGCACAAGCCTGAAGCAGCCAACCACGTCCACAGTCAAGAACGTAACTGCATGCATGCCTGGTACTCAGCTCTCTTAGTCTGTGTGTATACAGTCTAGGACCTAAACCCAGGGAATGGTGCTGCCCACAGTGGGCTGGATCTTAACACATCGGTTTGCATAATCAAGATGATTACCACCCCTCTCTGACACACCCCTATATCAGATTCCCTAACCCCCAGGGAATCTGATATAGACATTCCATTGCTGACACTCTCTTCCTATATGGTTCCAGATTATGGAAAGTTGGCCATTAAAACGAACCACAGAATGTAAAATAAGGTTAATTGGGGCCCAGAAGCACCAGCACAATGAGAATTGACTCTTAGAGGGGAGACCAAGGTCACGTCTGCTCTTTTCTTTCTCTGGACAGATCCAAGGCTTCTCCATCAAGGGGGCCCAGTTTGCACAGGCCCGAGACTGTGGCTCTTTCCTCTCGCCTGCTGTTTTGATTGGCCTGGCCATGTCCCTGATCCTGCTGCTGGTGCTGGCCTATGCCCTGCACATGCTCATCTACCTGCGCTCCCTGGACCGGCACTACGAGTTCATCACATCTCCCGCTCACTTCCCGTCCCTGAGGGCGCTAGATCCAGGGGAGGAGAAGGAGCTGCTGGGAAGCCAGGGAGCTGAAGGCTATGAGCTGAGGAGCCAACAGATCTGCAAAATCTATACATAGCAGCACAAGGCTCTGTCTCCTCCCCAGGACCACAACCACCTCTGAAATACACTATTCTCTTCTGTCATGTTTGACTTGCTTGATTAAAAAAGAATAATGGAAATACCTTGGCAATGAGATTTTTTTTATTTGTGGTTTTATTAGGTAGATCGGAGGCAGTGAATAAACTATCTTAGAAATAAGCAGGACTGTTGCCCAAAAGATGCCTTGGACATGGTGGAGAGAGGAAGAAACAGAATGTGCTGGCTAGTTTTAGGTCAACTTGACACAAGCTATAGTCACTGAGAGGAGGGAACCTCAACTGAGAAAAATGCCTCCGTAGGATTGAGCTGTAGGCAAGAGTATAGAACATTTTTGTAATTAGTGATTGATGGGGGAGGGCCCAGCCCATTATGGGTGGTGCCATCCCTGGGCTGGTGGTCTTGGTTTCTAACAGCAGGCTGAGCAAGCCATGGGAAGCAAGCCAATAAGCAGCACCTTTCCATGGCCTCTGCATCAGCTTCCTCCTTCAGGCTTTGGCTCTGTCTGAGTTGATCTCCTGATTTCCTTCAATGATGCTGATGTAGCCTCATAAGCCGAATAGACCCTTTCCTCCCCATGTTGCTTTGGTCACAGTATTTATCATAGCAACAGAAACCCTGACAAAGCAGCTGGCAAAGGGGAGAGACAGGTGGCAAGAAAAGTTCAGATCTTTAAGTGTTTGGAACACAATCTACATTTCCCCCCTCAGGAATTATAGTGAAGCTTCATTTTAATGAGCATTTATTTTTCTTTTTCTGTCTTTCCTAGAGCTCTTTCTGGAAAGCTGTCAGCTGTCTGTGGCAGAGCACTGTATGCTAAGCTCTTATATCAGGGGCTTTGCCACTCAGATGCACCACTGCCCCAGCTGTGTGGTAGGAACGACAGCCATGTCCATTCTGTCTGGCTGTGGGCCCAGGCTGGCCTTGCTTGTGTGTGGCAGACTTGTGTAGGCAATCATGCGCACCCCAGAAGCAAGCAGCAGAGGATGCTACACATACCACTGCAGGACAAGCCCTCCAGCCCCATCCGCTGAGACCGCATCCTAAACGCTTCCTGGGTAGAATTTCTGGAGCCACCACACAAGTCCTTACTGGTACTTTCTTTCTCATGGATCCCCCACCAATCTTTCCTAGTTCTTAGAAGACCTGAAGGTTGAAGATTTGTTCATTCTCCATCTCTCCAAAGCTGGAATGTACTTTCCTTGTGACAGAGCTGATGAGAGTAAGAACTACATTCCTCTCCAGGTTCTGCACACCACCTAGGCTTACTAACAATAGCCCTCCATCAAGCTCAGCATGCAGACAGGGAATAGAATTTTGGAGGATGTGGTGATAGGTCTGTTTTCCAGGTCCACTTTGGATAATGAGCAGTGGGAGATGAACACTGACATTTCTGACACAACAGTTGGCTGAGCGTTTTCTTTTGGTTGCATCATTACTAGTTGGATGTAGGTTGGGTCCTAATCTTGCCAAAGTCTGAAAGATACTTCATATGAAGTCCCTTTTGTTTGGTATTAGGAGTAGGCTTGGTAGTCTGCTACTAAGACTCCCTGTTCTTATAACTGACACTCAGAGAGGAACACAGAAAAGAGATGCTCAAGAAAAACAGAAACCCAAGATGATCTATCTGTTCTAGTTTTCTTGAAACCAAACAGAATTTCTGTGAATATTGAAAATGGTGAACTCAGACCACAGAGTTCAGCATGATGGCTGGATTTTCACTGTTGTTACCTTGATTATTCACCAGTGATACAAATAGCATTTTAATTGGTTATATGTACATGGAAAGTAGGTAGTTTATTGCTCAAATTAGGATGCTTTTGAAAGAGAAAAGAAATGTCATTTAAGTTCCATGATAGAAGACATAAATCATGCCAGGTAAAATGTGGTGGACCATCATTCTAGCTATTGGTGATCTCTTAGGTGCTAGGCTCAACTTTCTCTGATTGTTGGAAAATGTGAGCTAGAGATTTTAAATAAAGAGAGACTCAGGTCGGCTAACTGCAGATCTTTACCTCTCCCTTTTCTGCCCCAAATCCAATGCTCTAGTCTCACCTCCATCTCTGTAGCGGATCACCTGATAAAGGCTCTCTTCCCTTCCCACCACCATCTCCAGCAGAATCACAGTTCTTACCCTCCAATTTTTCTTCCTTCAGCTCATCCCAGGTGATCTCTCTGATATCCCAGCCCCAAACTCTAGCCTATATTCTCTGGGAACTCACCAGCCAAACCTGCAAGAGAAGCAGATTGATGAGCTTCCCATCTTCACTAACTCTGCTCTCCTCAAAACCAATCCCCCAGTCTCAGCCCCAGCTCTGCAGCAGACTAGCTGCTGTGACCTCTCCCTCATTCTCTGCCCTATTTCCTAGGCAGATGCTGGTGGAGGAGTTTGCTTTCCTTCCTTGTGTGGACTTCCTCAGCAGTCTCGTCTCCGACTGTAGCCTCTTTCCATTCCTAAGTGTCAGCCCTCAATACCTAGAAACACATTCTACCTGGACCTCCCCCCAACAGCCACACCTATCAGGATCCCCAAAGAACACTGTCCCTAAGACCCAGAAAGGGCAACAGGTAAAACAAACAAACAAAACCAAAACACTTACTCAGAGAAGACTAGACCAGATATCAACACCTAAAATTACAATCATTTCAAACCCAGATGCCTAGATACCAGTGTAAAAACACAATTAATAACAGGCAGGAACTATGTCACCACCAGAGCCAAGCAATTCTACCATAGTAGGCCCTGAGAAATGAGACATAGTTGTGACACAATGGCTTCAGAATAGCTTTTATAAATATGATACAGGTCCTTAAAGATACAATGAATAAATTCTTTTTTTTAATTTTTTTTATTTTTTATTTTTTTAATTTTATTTTTTTCTTATCAGTTACATTTTATTAACTCTGTATCCCAGCCGTGTCCCGATCCCTCATTCCCTCCCAATCCCTCCCTCCCTCCCTCATCTCCACCGTGCCCCTTGCCAAGTCCACTGATAGGGGGGGACCTCCTCCCCATTCATCTGATCCTGTTTTATCAGGTATCTTCAGGACTGGCTGCAAAGCTGTCCTCTGTGGCCTAACAGGACTGCTCCTCCCTTGGGCGGTGGGGAGGCCAAAGAGCCAGTCATTGAGTTCCTGTTAGAAATAGTCCTTGTTCCCCTCACTATGGGAAACCAATTGGTTACTGAGCTACCACAGGCTACATCTGAGCAGAGGTTCTAGGTTACATTCATACATGGTCCTTGGTTGCATGTCAGTCTCAGAAAAGACCCTGTGCCCAGATATATTTGGTCCTTGTGGAGCTCCTATCCTTTCCTCATCAGACTAACTCCCCTTCTTTCTTATGATTCCCTGTACTCTGCCAAAGGTTTAGTCATGAGTCTTTGCTTTGAAAACACTGCTAGTTAGAGTTTTTCAAATGCGCTCAGTAGACTCCTGTCAATGTTCAATGTGCATCCCATCTGTCTTTCAAAACGAGGATTGATAATCTTACCCCATGTCTGCTCTCTTGATTATCTTTTTTAGGTGTATAGATTTCATTATGTTTATCATATCTTATAGGTCTATATAAGTGAGTATATACCGTGTTTGTCTTTCTCCTTCTGGGATATTTCACTCAGGATGATCTTTTCTAGATCCCACCATTTGCCTGCAAATTTCATGATTTCCTCCTTTTTGATTGCTGAGTAGTATTCCATTGTGTAAAAATACCACAATTTCTGTACCCATTCCTCCGCTGATGGACATCTGGGTTGTTTCCAGATTCCGGCTATTACAAATAAAGCTGCTATAAACATGGTTGAGCAAATATCCCTTTTGTGTACTTGAGCAAACTTTGGGTATATACCTAGCAGTGGTATAGCTGGGTCTTGAGGAAGCACTATTCCTAATTGTCTTAGAAAGCGCCAGATAGATTTCCAGAGTGGTTGTACCAGTTTACATTCCCACCAGCAGTGGAGGAGGGTTCCCCTTTCTCCACAACCTCTCCAGCATGTGTTGTCCCTTGAGTTTTTCATCTTGGCCATTCTGATGGGTGTAAGGTGATATCTCAGGGTCGTTTTGATTTGCATTTCCCTGATGGCTAATGAGGATGAACATTTCTTTAAGTGTTTCTCTACCATTCGATATTCCTCTGTTGAGAATTCTCTGTTTAGCTCTGTTTCCCATTTTTTAATTGAATTACCTGGTTTGCTGCTTTTCAGCTTCTTTAGTTCTTTGTATATACTGGATATTAGTCCTCTGTCAGATAAAGGGTTAGTGAAGATTCTTTCCCAATCTGTAGGCAGTCGTTTTGTTTTGATGACAGTGTCCTTTGCTTTACAGAAGCTTTTCAGTTTCATGAGGTCCCATTTATTGATTGTTGCTCTTAGAGCCTGTGCTGTTGGTGTTCTGTTCAGGAAGTTGTCTCCTGTGCCAATGAGTTCTAGGCTCTTCCCCACTTTTTCTTCTAACAGATTTAGAGTATCTGGTTTTATGTTGAGGTCTTTGATCCACTTGGACTTTAGTTTTGTGCAGGGTGATAAATATAGATCTATTTTCATTTTTCTGCATGTGGACATCCAGTCAGACCAGCACCATTTGTTGAAGATGCTGTCTTTTTTCCATTGAATGGTTTTGGATTCTTTGTCAAAAATCGAGTATTCATAGGTGTGTGGGTTTATTTCTGGGTCTTCTATGTGGTTCCATTGATCCTCCTTTCTGTTTTTATGCCAATACCATGCAGTTTTTATTACTATTGCTCTGTAGTACAACTTGAGATCGGGGATGGAGCTACCTCCAGATGATCTGTTGTTGTACAGGATTGTTTTGGAGATTCTGGGTTTTTTGTTTCTCCATATGAAGCTGAGAATCTTTTTTTTCAAGGTCTGTAAAGAATTGAGTTGGTATTTTGATGGGAATTGCATTGAATCTGTAGATTGCTTTTGGCAGGATGGCCATTTTCACAATGTTAATCCTACCAATCCATGAGCACGGGAGATCTTTCCATCTTCTGAGATCTTCTTCAATTTCTTTCTTCAGAGACTTGAAGTTTTTCTCAAATAGGTCTTTCACTTGCTTGGTTAGTGTCACCCCAAGGTACTTTATGTGGTTAGTGGCTATTGTGAAGGGTGTTGTTTCCCTAATTTCTTTCTCGGCCATTTTGTCTTTGGAATACAGGAGGGCTTCTGATTTTTTTGAGTTGATTTTGTATCCTGCCACTTTGCTGAAGGTGTTTATCAACTGGAGGAGTTCTCTGGTTGAATTCTTGGGGTCGCTCATATATACTATCATATCATCTGCGAATAGTGACACTTTGACCTCTTCCTTTGTGATCTGTATCCCCTTGATCTCCTTCAGTTGTCTTATTGATCTGGCTAGGACTTTAAGTACTATGTTGAAGAGGTAGGGAGAGAGTGGGCAGCCTTGTCTTGTCCCTGATTTCAGTGGGATTGATTTAAGTTTCTCTCCATTGAGTTTGATGTTGGCTATCGGCTTGCTGTATATTGCCTTTACTATGTTTAGATATGTGCCTTGTATTCCTGATCTCTCCAAGACTTTAAACATGAATGGGTGTTGGACTTTGTCAAATGCTTTTTCAACATCTAAGGAGATGATCATGTGGTTTTTCTCCTTCATTTTGTTTATGTGGTGGATTACATTGATGGATTTCCGTATGTTGAACCACCCTTGCATGCCTGGGATGAAGCCTACTTGGTCGTGGTGGATGATATATTTGATGTGTTCTTGGATTCGGTTTGCAAGTATTTTATTGAGTATTTTTGCGTCAATGTTCATAAGAGAGATAGGTCTGAAGTTCTCTTTTTTTGTTGGGTCTTTGTGTGGTTTAGGTATCAGGGTGACTGTTGCTTCATAGAATGAGTTTGGTAATGTACCTTCTGTTTCTATTTTGTGGAATAGTTTGAGGAGAATTGGTGTGAGCACTTCTTTGAAGGTCTGGTAGAATTCCGCGCTGAAACCATCTGGCCCAGGGTTTTTTTGGAGGGGAGACTGTGAATGACTGCTTCAATTTCCTTGGGGGATATAGGGCTGTTCAGTCTTTCTACCTGATCTTGACTTAATGTTGGAAGATGGAATCTATCAAGAAAATTGTCCATTTCATTTAGGTTTTCAAATTTTGTGGCATATAGGCTTTTGTAGTATGACCTAATGATTGTTTGAATTTCCTCTGTGTCTGTAGTTATGTCACCCTTTTCATCTCTGATTTTGTTGATTTGGATAGATTCTCTCTGCTTTTTAGTTAGTTTGGCTAAGGGTTTGTCTATCTTGTTGATTTTCTCAAAGAACCAGCTTTTTGTTTCATTGATTCTTTGAATAGTTTTATTTGTTTCTAATTGATTGATTTCAGCCCTGAGTTTGATTATTTCCAGCCTTCTGCTCCTCTTGGGTGTATCTGCTTCTTTTTTTTCTAGGGTTTTCAGTTGGGCCATTAAGTTGTTTGTATGTGATGTTACAAATTTCTTCTTGCAGGCACTTAGTGCTATAAATTTTCCCCTGAGCACCTCTTTCAATGTGTCCCATAAATTGGTATGTTGTGCCTTCATTTTCATTGAATTCTAGGAAGTCTTTAATTTCTTTCTTTATTTCTTCCTTAACCCAGCTGTCGTTGAGTAACAGGTTGTTCAGTTTCCATGTGCATGTAGGCTGTTTGTTATTTCTGTTGTTGTTGAGGTCCAGCTTAAGTCCATGGTGGTCAGATAGAATATAAGGGATTATTTCAATCTTTTTGTATCTGTTGAGGCTTTCTTTATGACCAACTATATGGTCTATTTTGGAGAAGGTTCCATGTGGTGCTGAAAAGAAGGTATACTCTTGAGTTTGGATGAAAAGATCTGTAGACGTCTATTACGTCCATTTGATTTAGGGTCTCTGTAAGTGTTTTTATTTCCCTATTTGTTTTCTGTCTAGTTGATCTGTCCCTTGGTGAGAGTGGAGTATTGAAGTCTCCCACTATTAGGGTTTTAGGATCAATGTGTGATTTAAGCTTTAATATTGTTTCATTTACGAATGTAGGTGCTCTTGTATTTGGGCATAGATATTCAAAATTGTGATGTCCTCTTGGTGGATTTTTCCTTTGATGAGAATATAGTGGCCGTCCTTATCTTTTTTGATTAACTTGGGTGAAAGTCTATTTTATTAGATATTAGGATGGCTACTCCCGCTTGTTTTCTGGAACCATTTGCTTGAAAGACATTTTTCCAGCCCTTTACTCTGAGGTCGTGTTTATCTTTGTTGCATAGGTGTGTTTCTTGGATGCAACAGAATGTTGGATTTTGTTTCCGCAACCATTCTGTGTCTTTTAATTGGGGAGTTGAGTCCGTTGATGTTGATAGAAACTAGTGACCAACAATTGTTACTTATTTTAGATGTGGTGTTGGTGGTGTCACTGAGTTTCATTGCTTGTCTTCTTTTGTTTTTTTGTTGTGTAGTTATCATTTCCTCTGTTTCCTTCAATGTAGTTGTTTTCTTTGGTTTGGAGTTTCCCTTCTAGTAACTTCTGTAGAGCTGGGTTACTATGTAGATATTGTTTAAATTTGGTTTTGTCTTGGAATATCTTGAATTCTCCGTCTATGTTGATTGAAATTTTTGCTGGGTATAGTAGTCTGGGTTGGAATCTGTGGTCCCTTAAGGACTGTATGATTTCTGTCCAGGCCCTTCTGGCTTTCATAGTTTCTGTTGAGAAATCTGGTGTGATTCTGATAGGTCTACCTTCATATGTTACTTGGCCTTTTTCCCTTGCTTCTTTTAGAATTTTTTCTTTGTTTTGTAGGTTCAGTGTTTTGACTATGATGTGACGTTAAGAATTTCTTTTCTGGTCTAGTCTACTTTGTGTTCTGTAGGCCTCTTGTATGTTTATGGCCATCTCCTTCTTTAAGTTGGGAAAGTTTTCTTCTATAATTTTCTTGAAAATATTTTCTGGACCTTTGAGCCTGATGTCTTCTTTTTCTTCTACTCCTATTATTCCTAGGTTTTGTCTTTTCATGGTGTCCTTGATTTCTTGGATGTTTTGTGTTTGGAACTTTTCTGATTTTATTTTTTCTCTATTTGTGTTTTCTTTATTGATTCTAATTCTGTTTTCATGTCTTGCACCATTTCCTTCATCTGTTTGAATGTGGACTCCTGCTTTTCAATGATAGCTTCTATTTTTTTGTCCGTTTCCTCTCTATGTATCACTAATTGTGCCTCTACTTCTTTGGGTATAATTGCCTGTATTTCTATGAGAGCTTTGTTTATTTCTTCTTTATTTGCCTTCATTTGTGTGGACATTTCTTTGAGAGCTTTGTGCATTTCTTCTCTGTTTGCCTCAATTTTTGTGGTCATTTCTCTGAGAGCACGATTTGTTTCCTCTTGGTTAGTCTCGATTTCTTTGGTTATTTCTCTGAGGGCTTTGTTCATTTCATCTCTATGGGCCTCTAATAGCTGGAGAAACATAGTTTTGAGGTCGTTTTCTTGTATATCTAATGAGTTGAAGTGTCCATTGTTTTGTGGGGTTGCTGGTGAGGTCATTATGTCCTGATTTTTGTTGGGTGTGTTCTTACGTCTGCCTCTAGCCATCTGGTTATTTATAATCCTCACTGGTTGTTCCTCGAGATTGTAGTTTGGGCTATGATCCTCTCTTTCTGTTTTCTGGACTGTTTTTTCAGGAAGATGAGAGAGGTTCACTGCTTTGGGAGTGTGCACTGTGTTTTCAGTTTTGCCTAAGTAAAGAATGTGATGCTGGTGCTATTCGCTTGCGCTTTTAGTGGGCGCAGTGTGCATGCGCGGATTCTCTGACTATTGCAGTGGCCTGCAAGCCACTATTACGCAGTTCTGACTGAGATCCAGGGATTGTTTGCCTGGATTACCCTGGTGGACCCGCAAGGCAGAAGCTTCAATGTTGGGGTCGCTATCCCAAGAATCCCTCTGATGCCCACACTAGGAGTGTGGGTGGCAGGGATCTCGTCTGGTTGCTTCTGTGGAGAGGCCCTGGGTCTGGAGCAATCTCTCCCTAGAAGGCTCACTCACTCTCTTGCAGGACCAGTTGGAATGCACAGGGGTTCCCCTTGCTCACTACTCTCTCTTTTGGTCCTGCTGCGGAAGTGCACGGTTAGGCTAACAGTCAGCTCTGTGACACTGAGGCCGCAGGACTCGGTGTCCACCTTTCCTGTGTGCTGCCTCTTTGTCCTTTCCCTCTGCCAGGAGGGGTCATGGTGATTGGTCCCTGGGTGGCGCGGGAAAGAGTTAGGGTGAGTGTACTCAATCCCAGATCCCGGGCCCAGATCTCTCTGCCAGAAGCAGCCTAGTGGTAGAATCTATGTTTGCTGATCCCAAGAGAGTACCGGGTAGGGTTGAGTGTCCTCAGATCCAGAGCTTGGGTTTCTCTGCTAGAGGCCGCTGGAGAGAGGGTGCTGTGTCCTTGGCAGGCTGCCTCTTTGTCCTTCCCCTCTGACCTTCTCCTCTGCTAGGGCAAGCTTATGGAGGTGCTCTTAGGGAAGTGCCAGCAGGCGTTGGGGCTTCTCAGTTGGATCCTGAGCCCTGAGCCGGTGGCTTTTCTCTGCCGGGGGGGGGGGTGCTGGTGATAGAACTTGCTGCTAGACCTTATTGTGCTGGACCCAGGATAATCTCAGGACGTGTAGAATGACCACAGTCCCAGATCCAGAGCTATAGTTTGTTTGCTAGGAGCAGCCGGCAGCACTGGAGTTCCGGCACTGTTAAGCCGCTGTGCACCTCTTTATCCTTCTGCTCCACTGCGGCAGGGTGATGGCGGCGTTTGGGGGAGTGCCCGAAAGGATTGGGTTTTCTCAGCCCCGATCTCGGGTTGGGGTACAGACAATGTGGTCTGTGGCAGATTCTGCTGGCCGCCTCCTGCCTCCTCCGAAGAGGGAGTAGGGATTTTGAGCTGGGCACACAGCTGCAATCAGTGTGCTGCGCGGGAGCTCAATTATGATGGCGGCAGGTAATCGTGGTCGGAGAGACCTTCCAGGGAAAGACTGGGTGACCCGTGAGCAGTCTGGCAACTTTCCTTCCCCGTGGGGTTTTTTGTGACTGGGACTCCCAGCCTCAGTCACCCTTGTGCCCACCAATCAGCCTGGGAAGTGATTGGGAGAAGCAGGCTTGCGGCACCAGCCCGGAGACCCAAAGCCCGAGTTAGCCGGGTTCTCTTCCGGGTTCTGGCTGGGCAGCCGAGAGTGGACCTGACCACTTCCCACGCCGTGGGAGCCTCCCCTCACCTGGGAAACACGATCGATCGCTGTTGTTTTAGGGCCCAGAGTTCAGTCTCCTGGTCGCTGCACGGAGTGTGTTGTCCCGCTTCTCAGACACGGTGGTCTCCCGGTGCCGCCATCTTGGCCCCTCCTACTTCCATCGAATAAATTCTTTAAAGAAATCTAAGAAAACACATACAAACAGTGGAAGGAAATGAGTAAAACTGTTCAAGGTCTGAAAAGCAGAAATAGAATCAATAAACAAAACCTAAACTGAGGGAAGTCTGAAAATGAAAAATTAGGAGCTCAAACAGAAGTAAGCCTCAACAGAAGACAAGAGAGAAAAGAATGTCAAGCATTGGAAACATTATATAAAAAATGGATAACCTAGTCAAAGAAAACTTTAAATCGAAACAAACAAACAACAACAAACCAAACCAAACTAACCAAACAAACAAAAACCCAAAACTCCAGATCTAAAATATTCAAGAAATCTGGAACACTATGGAAAGATTAAATCTAAGAATGATTTGAATAGAGGAATAGTTTTTGTTTGGATATTTGGAGTAGGCTTGGCAGTCTATAACTAAGACTCCCTGTTCTTATAACTGCTACACAGAGAAATAGAGGAATAGAGGAAGAAGAAACAGGTCAAAGGCACAGAAAACATACTCAACAAAATCATAGAATAAAGTTCCCCAAACCTAAAGGACATGAAGCATAAAAGGACACAACCTAAAGGTACAAGAAGCATGTAGACTATTTGGTACAGAACTTCAAATTGACTATACCAGAAAAGAAATTCTTCTTGGCACATAATAATCAAAGCACTAAGCATATAAAAGAAATAAAGAATATTAAAAGCTATAAGGAAACAGACCAATAACATACACAGGCAGAACCATCAGAATAATACTCAATGTTATTCTCAATGGAGACTAAAAGCTAGAAGGGCCTGGAGAGGTGTGCTGTAGAGACCACGGATACCAGCCCAGACTACTATACCCAGCAAAACTTATAATCACAATAAATGAAGAAAAACACATTCCATGGTAGAACCAATTTTAAACAATATCTACCTACGAATCCAGCCCTATAGAAGGTTCTAGAAGAAAAACTTCAACCTGAACCATTTAACCATATCCAAGAAAACACAAGGAATAAATAATCTCAGACCAGGAAGTAAAAAGAAAGGGGAATGCCACACTCCACCAGCAACAAAATAGTAGAAATCAACAAACACTGCTCATTGAGAATTTTATTGATTCTTCGTATTGCTCTTTTTGTTTTTAATTTATTGATTTCTGCCCCAAGTTTGATTATTTCCTGCCATCTACTCCTCTTGGGTGTGTTTGCTTCTTTTTTTCTAAAGCTTTTAGGTGATGTGTTAAGTTGCTAATATGGGACCTCTCCAATTTCTTTATGAAGGCAGTTAGTGCTATGAACTTTCTCTTAGCACTGCTTTCATGATGTCCCATAATTTTGGGAAAGTTGTACCCTTATTTTAATTGAAATCTAGGAAGTCCTTAATTTTTTTTATTTCCTCCCTCACCAAATGATCATTGAGTAGGCAGTTGTTCAGTTTCCATAAATGTGTAGACTTTTTGTTGTTTCTGTTGTTGTTGAGGTGTAGCTTTAACTTTTGGTGATCTGATAAAGAACAATGGGCTAATTCAATTTTTATGTATTAGTTGAGGTTTGCTTTGGAGAAGGTTCTGTGTGGTGCTGAGTGAAGAGTATAGTCTTTTGTGTTTGTTGAAAAGTTCTGTAGACATCTCTTAGGTCCATATGATTCCTGACTGTGTTAGCTTCATTATTTCTCTGTTTAGCGTCTGTCTTGATGATCTGTCCATTGGTGAGAGTGGGGTGTTGAAGTCTCCCACTGTTAATGTGTGGGGATCTATGTGAGATTTAAGCTTCAATGATGTTTCTATTACAAATACGGATGCTCTTGTATTTGGAGCATAGATGTTCAGGATTGAGATGTCCTTCTGGTGGATTTTTCCTTTGATGAGAATAAAGTACCCCTTTGTTGGGGAATTTTTAAGAAAGAGTTACTGCTTTAGTCTTGTTTATTGTTATGAATCTATTTAAGTTATTTATATTCGCTTGATTTGATATTTGTAGTATATATATTGAATTTATCCATTTCTTCTAGATTTTCTAGGGTTTTTTGTTTATTTGTTTGTTTGTCTAAGTTTTTGAAGTATTCCCTAATGATTTTCTGGATTTCATTTGACTCTTTTGTAATCCTCCTCTTTTCATGTATAATTTTATTAATTTTGGTCTTCTTTCTTTATTTTGGTTAATTTGTCTAGGTCTAGAAGTTTGCCAGTCTCTGTTTTCAAAGAACCAGCTCCTCCATGGACTCTATATGTTGTTATTAATTTCTGCCCTGACTTCTCACTTCTTGTCATCTACTGCTTTGGAGTTTGGCTTGTTGTTCTAAGGGCTTGAGGTACACCGTTAGTCAGACATAGTCTCCTGTTCATCCTTTGTGTCCCTTGACTCTGTATTTCTGGTCCTGGAGAACTGAGGCCAGAAGTACAAAGTTTGAGTTAGAGCTTCTGAAGAATTGCAAGGGTACACGAGTCTGGAGAGCTTACAGAAGGCAGACTCATCACGTCAGCCATGTACCTTTAGTTGAAGAAACACACAAAGAGAAGCTTCTAGTTTTCATTTTGTAGTAGTATAATAATTTATGAATTCTTTGAGAATTTTTTATAATCTGTATTGATCATATTCGTACCCTCTCTCCTCCCACAATTCCTCTTAGGTCCACCCCTCCCTTCCCACTTCATTTCTTTTCCAGAAGAGACTATTTCATGGCAGATGTATTCATCCTCTGGCTTTTACAATCTTTCTTTCCTCTCTTCGGAAATGCTCCATGAGCTTTAGGTGTAGGGGTTGTATTATAAATTGATGGAGTCGCCTCCTAGGCCGTTTAGACTAGCTTCCTCTGTTTTTCTGGCGTTTGTCCTTCAGTGTCCTTCCCAGCCCACAGGTAGACCCCTGCACTTGCATTCTGTAGCTCTGGATCAAGAGAGGCCATGAGGGAAATGCAAGACTTCTCCCTGGCTCCTGGATCTGAGACAAGCCGTGTGTGTGTGTGTGTGTGTGTGTGTGTGTGTGTCTGTGTGTGTGTGTGTGTGTGTGTGTCTGTGTGCATATCTCTGTTGCTAATTGATTCCCTCTTGGAACTGGGAAGATATATTTGAAAAAAATGACCATGATTTTTGTCCTTCTTAGAACTAAATAAAAAATGAAAAACAAACAACCAAACCAAACCAAATCCAAAAGACTACTAAATAAAATGCATGTGGGTGAGCTCTTCAGGGCAAGCCTCATTAGACACAACACCTGTGTATCCTGAGGACCTTATGCTGTTGATGGGTGGACTTCTCACTTGTACCCTACGTAGGATCAGGAGGCATGTTTCTACCATTCAATTAATTTCCACATACCCCTCCCCACCACAAAGAGCACGGTGATCTTTACAAGAGGATCCCAGTGGCCAGAATGCTCAGTGCTGTCAACCACAAGTCAAAGTGGTGGATGCCTTTGACATCCTTGTTCAATCTTTCCACTTTGTGTACAGTGTTTCTGTCATCTTCATTACCTTCTATTTCTTAAGCAAGGGATCTTTATCTTCCTTACAAGCTGGGTCCAGACAGACTGTATAATTGACTTTAGTTATTAAAAACATCTTTTCAGCTCTTGGCACTACAAGCAAAACCACTCCTGATTGAAAAAAAAAAGTTTGGCCCATATGGCTTTGGAGAGAAGCAATTTTTTTTTTTGAATTTACTGTACATGTGAAAACAATAAACAATTTGCATTTCTTTCTTTTCCTACTAATTCAAACTCTAACCTAAGGGTCTTTACAGAACGGGCTTAGCAGTTCCTGCATTTCGCCACCCTCTGAGATATTAGTGATTTTTAGTGGACTCACTAAACCTTAGCTAAATCTCCCACTCCCCTCCTCTCTCTCCTGTGTCTGTCTCTCTGTCTCTGTCTTTCTCTTTCCCCCTCTTTCTGTTTCTTCTCTCTCTCTATCTCTCTCTCCTGTAAATGCATCAGAAAAATATTTGCTTAAATGTTAAAATGCACATGTGATGGCATTAAAATGTGGTTTTGTCTCTATGGGGAATCAAATAGAAACAGTTAACTCCTGATATCTGCATTAATGAAAGACAGACTGAGTTTGTACCAATAGTTTTTAAGTTTTTTACTTTAGAAATTATGTTGAACCTTGTCCTCCACTAAAACTTGTCCTTTTGCTACAAACAGCTAAGTTCTTTGTTCCTTGCTGGTCCCAGACAGATTCTGAAAAATGAAAGTGACCAGGAAGAAAAAGGAAGAGAATCAAAAGGCTTACTTGAAAATCTCATGTTTCTTAGATTTTTCTCAATGTGTGGACTATATCCATTTATGAGCAAAGAAAAGTACTCTGTATTAAAAGAGGATACAAACATTACTTTTCTTTTAAAAGTATGGCATTTGTTTTTCTTTTCAATTTAAGTGGCAGCATCTACCAAATTCGAATTAGCTCCTTTTCCTGCTCAGTCTCTAGTTACTGAGGGCAAAAAAAGCAGTGGAAGGGTCTTCAGTTATTCTGCAGCCTCTTTCAAGCTATTCTTTCCAAAGGGATGTTTTGAAGTACAGCTGAAGGCAAATATGCAGCCACAGATTCATTTACCCCTAGCCAGGAGTCTATGAGAGCAAGCACATTTCCTGTGGGCGACTTTCTAAGGCCTGGGAGGATGAGCTGGTACACAAGGCCCCTATGTCCTCATGGCTCTCACAGGGGCTAGTAGCAGAATGAAGGGCCCGAGCCTCAGTTATTCTAGATCTGCAATGTTTCCTGAATGCTAGCAGCTCACACACAGGGACCAGTGTTCTTTACAGATGTGGTATCCAGATGTATTGTTTCAATGATGTAAGTCACTAATTTGTTCTGGAAGAACAGCTATTATCTGTTGAACAAGACTTAGAAGAAGACTTCTAGCCTAAAATGTTCCAGAGGATTTTATAGCTCTCTGACGCTGATAGCAACGATCACGACACAATTCTGCAAACACTTTGAAGATTGCATATACACACAAGCGTGCACGAATGCACACACACACTATTTATTCCATACCGTCTACACGTAGGATTATGGTAGAGTTGGGGGAGTCATAATTGACATAAATTAGAGAAACTGAAAATACCAAATAAAATGATGGTTTTTAAAATGAGGCTGGATATTGTAATTAAGCCCAGATAGTTCCTTTTGTAGTAGGATGGCTTTCCCAAACAGCCACATTTCTTTGTTCGAAAGTCAAAAGAGAACACAAATTAAGCCCCTGTTCTGTTTCCTTATCCTCAGAACTTCTTGGGAGCCTTGCTGTGTAGGCTTTGTGAGATGTCCAGTAAGGCAAAAAAGATATGTTCTCCAGAACAGATCCCTGAGACACAACATCTATCACCGAGGCGGCGAGGGGGGGAGCACTGGCAGAACTGTTTTCCTTTCTGTGTGTGTCTCATCTGTTAGGGTGCTCCTTGGCTTGGGGACAATCTCAGGGATCTCAGATGTCATCTCCATTTGCCATAGAAAACTAGCCTCATCACCAAATGAAAGCTGTGGTTCCCATGGAAACAACCAGGGAGAGCAGGAGTGTGTTCTCAGGCAGTTCTGTCTGTTACCGGAAACCAGGGAAAAATCAAACCAAAAAGAGCAAACAGCGGATTGCCAGCAAGGCTTCTGTCTGTCGTTTTTCAGAAACCACTGGTTCCTTGGTATCGCTCATAGAAAACTTGTCAGCAAAAATACTTTCCTTTCTCGCTCTATTCACCAGCAAGTTTTACCCACTGAACTGCTTAATTGGTTACAGTCATCAGTCAGGAGAATGTAGACACACCCTATCTTTTCTCATAAATGATTTTCCCCAATCTGCAAATCTGTTTTTATTTGTTTTGGAGAGGCAAGATTGTTTTAAAATGTCTCCATTTTTAAGTAGATGAATTAACACACAAAATCTGGTTCTCTTTCCCTCAAAAAAAAAAAAAAAAAAAAAAAAAAACAAGAAAAAAATAATCACAACTAAGTTGAGGACTTTCTGGCAATTGGCGCTTAGTTCAGAATTGAATGAGGCAGGCCTTACTTCTGGTGAGGCAGATGATGAACTTCAAAAGTATATGCAAAGATCAGTGAGGAAAGAAATAGCACCTTTGTATCATGTTGGATTCATTTATGATTGGGATCAAAGATGTAGGCTTATAGTTTAATATTTAGGCCAATAAGTAACATCTTTCATCCACTATTTCTAGATCCATATGTTTATTTTATCTTCCCTTTTACCTTGAGTTAGTAGCATAGTAAGATCAATAGCTAGTTAGCGAGTCAACTAAAACCAGTGTTTCTCATGGGGGCGAATGGTTAGATGCCGAGTTTTAGTAGAAAGAGGTTATATTTAGATCATATAAAACAGCTTCCAGTCTCCTCCCATCTCTTTAACACAGGCCTTGCTAGGTGGTCCTGGCTTACCTGGAATTCACTGTGTAGACTAGGCTAGCCTCACAGTAATTCTCCTGCCTCTTGTTCCCAGCTGCTGGGATAGTAGGTCTGCAGCCTGCACTCTAGGCTGTACGTCTTAGTTTTACGTGAAGTATTTCAGGTAATAAGCAGAGTATCTTTCTCTCTTCTGAAATACCCACATCAAATGTAAACTTGAAAGAGAAATATGTATCTCATGCTGTATATAAACCATCTTATTTCCTGTAATATAATTTACATTTCCCCACAGGATAGCTTATTGTCACGGCTGACGTAAATAAGTCATCAGTGTGTAAACATTAACCAACCAACTTAGCATTTTCATGTTAACTTCAAGTTAATATTGATTAGTTAATCAAGGGTTATCAAATGCCTGAGTACCACAATACTTTGCAAGTTATAACAAAATATTAAATTGCAGAATTTTATTAATATTCACATATTTTTATTAATGTTTATACTTACTCTTGACACCAGGCTTTGTGTCTCTATGTTTATATAGATTACTATGGCCTTATGATTATTATTCTATTTTGTAACTTCCTGGTAGAGTTTATTTAATCTCAACATGTTTTGGAGCATATGAGCACTAAAATGTTGCTATTACAACTGATAAATTGATAATTCTTTACAGAACTTGAAAGAACAATTCTCAATTTCAAATGGAAAAACAAAAAAAAAATCCCACCAAAATTACTAAAACAATACTGTACAATAACAGATCTTCTGGAGGTATCTCCATCCCTGATCTCAAGCTGTACTATAGAGCAACAGTAATAAAAACTGCATGGTACTAGCATAGAAACAGAATGGTGGATCAATGGAATCAAATATAAGACTTAGAAATAAACCCACACATTTATGAATACTTGATTTTTGACAAAGAAGCCAAAACCATACAGTGGAAAAAAGATAACATCTTCAACAAATGGTGCTGGTCTAACTGGAAAAATGCAAATAAATCCATGTTTATCACCTTGCACAAAACTAAAGTCCAAGTGGATCAAAGACCTCAACATAAAACCAGGCACACTAAATTGGTTAGAAGAAAAAGTGGGGAAGAGCCTCGAACTCATTGGCACAGGAGACAACTTCCTGAACAGAACACCAACAGCACAGGCTCTAAGAGCAACAATCAATAAATGGGACCTCATGAAACTGAAAAGCTTCTGTAAAGCAAAAGTTATTGTCAAAACAAAACAAAACAAAACAAAACAAAACAAAACAAAACGTTATTGTCGTCAAAACAAAATGACAGCCTACAGACTGGAAAAGATTCTTCACCAACCCTATATCTGACAGAGGGCTAATATCCAGAATGTATAAAGAACTTAAGAAGTTAAACAGCAACAAATCAAGTAATCCAATTTAAAAATGGGGAACAGAGCTAAACAGAGAATTTTCAATAGGTGAATATCGAATGGCAGAGAATCACTTAAAGAAATGCTCAACATCCTTAGTCATCAGGGAAATACAAATCAAAACGGCTCTGAGATTTCACCTTCCACCCATCAAAATGGCTAAGATCAAAAACTCAAGTGACAGGAGAAATTGGGAAAACTTTCACAGTTTTATTTACATGTGGAAGTTCAAAAGTTACCTGCACTGAGTCAGAGATAGAATCAGTATTGCTAAGTCTGCATGTGGGAGAAGGGATAGAGAGAGGATGAAAGGGACAGAGTGACATAGTTAATGGGTACAGAGTACAGCTGGAAATGACTTCTGATGTTCGAGCTCAATAGAAAAGCTATTGTTGTCAGTGACTGTATATTTAAACATAGACAATAGAGAAGACCAGCTATTCCCCAAAGAAATATAAGATGTGATGGGTATACTGGCTACCATTTTTTAACAAAAACCATTTTATACTGTATCATGCATTAAGTTGTCCCCTTATATCTCATCTGTATCTAAGACTGTCAATTAACATGTTAAAAATAAGTTCTGCATTACTCATTTCAGAAAGACTAAACCAGGTACAAAACGTCAATTGTTAATACTGTGTGTAGCATTTGACATCCTTAAAAATCAACCTTTGGAATAAGAATTACTTAAATAATTAATCCAGGCTTTTTTGTTTGTTTTTTTACTTGTTTGTTTGCTTTGCAGCAGTATGATATGTAGCATCTGTCATGTTCCAGTTTCTCTGGCAGATGCTAAGACGTATTGGGGAGAACTTCTGGCCTTATTCAGAGTCTGGTGGGGATACCTCCAGTTAATTTTGGAATTCTGACATTTGCAGATCTAGGAACCCCACAGTTACATCATAGAGTCTAAGTTTCTGGTAGAGGCCGGCATGATGACAGAGACTACAGCTCCCTCTTTCTTCCTCATACTCCTGACCCTGGACAGTAGGGCAGGGCCATCTAGGGCTGTTCCTTGAGGAGGACTCAGTGTCCTGGGAAAAAGAGGCCTATCTTTGCTGGAAGAGGAAATGTGTGAGAGCATCTTTGGAGATGATTGTTGTGTTGAGGAAAATCAAAGTCTGCATTGCATTGGCTTTCAATTAATGGCAGAATGGCAATTCCAGCCTTGGAAAGAAATGAGACACATTTCAGCAAAGTATGTCTGTGTCTTCTCTTGTTTCTTGGTCTTTCTCTGTTATTGGTCTTGGTTTTTCTGTTATTTAAAAATATGTCTCCTCTGCCTGTAATGTGAAAAAAATTATGCGTTCAGGTCAACAAATAAAGGATAGTCTTTCCTGAGTGAGTACCCATGTCCAGTTGTTTGCAAGTGTAGAACTCCTTGTGCATAGCCTCAGGTGAATGGACAGAAGTCAGGACCAAAGGTGTCTTTGCATGTGAAGGTTTGTGAGGGAACTAAAAGGCGTTATGATAGACTATCTGAGTGGATTTCAATGTAACATTCTTTTCACAGTTGAAATGCAATGCAAGCAGCTAATTGAAGAAGAGCTTGCTGGACCTTATGGGTGTTCTCACCCATAGCTGGAAATCAGCTGCGAAATCAGGGTTCTGCACCCCATGGAGAGATTTCCAGTTAGCTTTGGCTTACACTCCATAGACACACCCCCCGGACATTGAGAAGGTTTTTAAAGCTCAGGAAATATATTTTTCTGAAATAAGTCAATAATGTGCTTCTGAAACTTGGATAAAAGGCGAACCTTCTTTTTCATGAACGAGCAACTCAAGGAAGGAAAATTAAAGGTTGAAAGAAGCAAATAGGTAGAAAAGTTAAATGTAAGCAGAAAGAACTCCTGATCTACTGCCTACCTATTTTAATCTGTACGTGTGTGTATGTTTATGTGCACATGCATGAACACATACATGTGTATGTTATATTGTATATGTACACTATACTTTAAGGTAAAAATTCCGAGAAGGAGAACGCAATGATGTTACAGATGCAGATGAGGTGTCCTTTCAAAGGTGGATTCTTTTAGCCCATATAATAGGGAGCACGCCCAGTGTTCAATGAACATGTGGATCTGAGGGGAAAACCTGGACTCTGCTCAGGACCAGTGCTCCTCTGACTATCTTTGGCAGGAGTAGATAAAGAACATTGCACTCTGACACATCAATCTGTCAGATCTGAGGCTGTGAGGAATTATACCATGGCTGCCTTTCTTCCATGGTTGGTATGTACTATAAAGGACTGGGATATTCTTTTTAACCTTGAAATCATCTAGGTTACAGGAAGGGTACATATGAGCAAACATATATCTTTCCTGCTTGTATACATTACAGGGTATACATTAAGCAGTGAGATTTCAAAGCATTAAAGTCCTTTAAACAAACCTACAGCTATTTAATAAATGAGTCAGCTGCAAAGTAGTGCTCAGTTACATGACTACTGTATTGCTTTTCCCATCAGAGTGACACGGTAGGTTATGAAAGCTGCTTAAGAAAGAACCGTGGTTGTGGCTCACGGTTGGAGAGGTAGCCCCTCATGGCTGGGAAGGCGCAGCTGCAGGAACGGGAGGCTACTGGTCTCGCTTGTCCGCGTCAGGAGGCAGATTGCCTTTCATTCAGCAGGAGTCCGCCCACAGGCAGGGCTGCCCATGTTTAGGTTGCATCTTCTCATTTCAGTTAACTTAGTTTAGACACTCACAGACATGTCCAGTCCAGAGGTGTTTTCATGGTACCCTAACTTCCATCAAGTTGCCAACCACGACAAACCACCAGACTCTGTCTTCTCAGAACATTAGAGGGCATCTTAACTGATCTAGGGAGTGTATAAGTGTCAGCTTATTTTAAAATTTGACAGAATGAAGTTCAGAGAAAAGACTCAGTGCTAAAGAGTGTGCTCTTCCAGAGGACCCGAGTTCAGTTGCCTGCATTTCAATTGGCTCTTTATCATTGGCAATACCAGCTTCAGGCCACCAACATCCTCTTCTGAAAGCTGTGGGCATTCACAGCTAGATAGTACACACATAAACACACATGCATTTACTATATAGATTACTATATAGCACAGGTTTTCTAAGCATTTAGTAGATACAATTTGTACATTCATCTAGGTCAAATGACTCAATGATAGGAAATTCATTTATAAAGGAGTTTTCTAGAGAGCTGAGGAAAATAAAAGAGACTGGATGAGGACCGTGAAGATAATGAAAGTTGAGAAGTGGCTGTGACCATTGTTTTTCATGCCCAGAGTGCATCCTATATAACTTGTCTGCTGAGCAGGTGGACTGTATATCATCCTGCCTTCAGAGGCCAACTGACATCTTCATTCCTATTGTTTAAAGTCTCTCGTTCTGACTTTCTAAATTGGTTTTATCTACATGAGCCTTCCATGACCCCAGAGCGGGGCATGTCCTGATGCCTACATAGGGTGCCAAGAATGATGTGAGCCTCTGCGGAGAGCAATGGAGCGTGCTCGGGAGGTGTCCAGTGATGTTTCTTAAACCTAAGGTTTTGTCTTTCGTCAGTGGAAGATGTAATGAGTTCAGCCAAGCAATGTGGTCGTTGAAGAGTGATGACTGGACATATTCCTCATCTTTCACTGGTGATCAGAGCCAGCGGTGAATTACAGTAGTGAAGAGGGTTGCACAGACTTTTATTTACCCAGAAGATAGTTTAAAATATTTGCACCGAAACTGCGATTTACATGCGCCCCTCATTACCGGAGCAGACACTTGTAATGGATGTGCCAACCTAAACCCTTCCCACACTGGTGTCACTCCTGGAACAGCTAGACAGCCATAGCTAAATATTCCTCAAATAAACACTGCTAAGATTAGGGTCTTAATTCTAGAGCCTCTCCATGAGAAACTCAACAGCTTGTTGGAGTCAGATAAGCAGAACTGGTTTTGAGAGCTTTGTCCAAGCGAGACCACGAGGGTGGAGCCTGAGAAAGTCCCAGACTGAGTGAGTCTTAAGTAGTAGTCAGCCTGGCCGGATGTTGGATCAGACTGGAAAGTGCCTTTGATATGCTGTTGAAGGACTGCCTATCAGTACGGGAGGGAAGAGGGCGTCCTAAACCTCTGACAAAAACCGTGGGACACACTTTTTTGGGGGAAGTTGCAAGGGCAGAGGGCAGAAATGAGGGGACAGGGAGATTAGTGGGTTTGGGGCGCATGATGTGAAACTCATAAAGAATCAATAAAAAAGTTGAAAAAAAAAACCCTGTGCATAGCAATCCAATGAAAAATTGGCACAATGTCTTTCACTTGTTAGATGCTGTAACAGACTTTATCTCTGTCTGCTATAACAGACAGATATCTCTGTCACTTGTTCTACTAAAATATTTTGGAAGGTTAAAGTCCAGTCTTTTTTTCTTTAGCCAGAAAGATATACTTTATTTAATTATAATTAATTATTTTTATTACTTTCTTTTAAAATTTGTTTTTAATTAAAAATAAGAATACAATTGGCATTTTTTGACATAGTATGTTTTACTGATTTTCTTACCTCATTTCCCTCAGCTCTGCTACCTTTGAGACCTCTTTTGTCCTGTTTGAGAATGCTTCCCCCCTCCCCAACTTGCCCTTACCAATGCTTTCTTAATAGGTCCAATTTACAAAAATTGTCCCTAAACTTTGTATAATTTTGCTATTGTTTGTATGCCCGATTCCTCCACCTGAGACCTTGAGAGCGCAAGAACCGTTATTCCATTTTCACTAAGGAGAAGCAAGGCACTGGTGAGTGCTCACTCAAGGCTCGGTGTGTGACAGCCTGGGTCTAGCTAGTACACACTTGTTCTTGTTCCCGTTGCTCCACCCTCTGCGTGCTTGAACAGTATGTCCAAGCCTCAATCCCTCAGCTGTTCTTTCTCGTGTGTTTGTTTTAACTTAGCAAAGAAAAAAAAATCTGTGAGGCTATGAAAGGGTCTCAGTTTGAGGCAAGCATCCCTAAATTTCCCGGGGACTTAAGTGTCATTTCAATGTTCTTACATGACTCTCCACAGTCATGAAACTGTCATGGTACTCTTTCTTCTGAGGCAGTACCTCTCTTGTTCTGCCATGGCTGCATTTATTTAACATACATGGTTTGCATTTAGACTGCCTGGTGCTGTCTGCTATGGCCTAAATTATTCTTTCCAAGTTAGAATGTTTTTTTCCTTCTTTGGCATCCATTGCAAATCATTGGCAATGTAGGCACCCTCCAGAAACACTCTGTACTGCTAACCACAGGAGTTGGTGCCCAGTTAGAAACCTTTCCAGAATTTGGTGAGTACTGTTCTAGGAGACAGTGTGAAATGCATAAAGCTGTGGGTGCTGCTTCCTGAGCTGTGTGGCTGGTTAGTGAGCATGGTTCATTCTTCCCTGGGGGTCATGTCAGGTCAGTCATGGTTCCTTTCCACCCAGAGCTTGCAGCAGAGACCATTGAGCAGGCTCCTCACTAACAGTTCCCAAGTTTTTGAAGTTTATATGGCTGCTGACCACCATTTGTTGCTTCCTTGATGGAACTGATTAAACTCACCAAATGATGCAATGTGAAATAAAATAGTTTGGGAATGGTGTGGGCAGCTTCAAATTTGCTTGAAATTTAGTATGGAAACTGTAAAATAAATAAATTCAAAATTAATCATTTGGGATAGTTACCCCCATTCTTTCACCAAGACTCTTCCAGCTCATTTCACAAGAATGATTATTTCTTAAAATAAATCATTCTCATTTGCTGTTTGTTAATCTGTATTCAGCATTTCCATCTATTTCTCATTTTCTGAATTTCAAGGCTACGGGCTGTGGTTGAAGCTTTCTATCCACTCCAGTCTTATAATTTCTCAAATGCTGCAGACCTAGTGTGTTACAAATTATTCTTCCCAGTCTTTTCCTTTCCCCTCCTCCATCACCTCTTTTTTTTCCCTTTGTCTTCTTTTGAACATAAAAATAAGCATAGAAGCTCTTAGGGCAAGCTGTTAGGCATTTGTGATGAATATAGTAATTTTTCTGGGATATGAGACTTCAGCTAATGACAAGAGTACAATGTTTAATATGTGAAGATGCCTGTCCCTCCCTCTTTTAATCATTATACTTTCAAAGCATCACATGTAGTTAGAGAAATGTCTTCACGCTAAACAGTAGCATTCAGGGCAGTCTGTATGTGTTCTCAATCCTCAATAGTCTGTAAATGGCATTTCACGCCCTTGGTCATATTTAGATTTAGGTTATCGGGGTTAGTCACACATGCAGGTTTGAAATGTGCCAGCTTTATTGCAATTTTTCTAAAGGAAATTTTAGTTTCTTACTTTCTGTGAATACTTGTCTACTGAAAATTGCTGTAAATTCACAAGGCATATATAACTTAATTATTTTTTTCCAGAGTGATTTTGCTTGTTGTCTTTAGGACCCAAGTATTTCTTGTAGGTCCTTCTCTGTCTTCACAGTTTGACATCCAAAGCTGTAGATTTGATTTTGTGATGCTGGTGATAGAAGCGAGGTCCTTGCACATGCAAAACCCATAGTCTATGCTTTAACCACATACTCAATCCAAAGTTCTGAGTTTGAAATTTATGTAAAAACAGTCAAAATACATAAGCAATTTTCAATAATATAGCCTTAGATTTGTGAGCCTCATGGCAATTTTTTTTTTTCATCAACTAGACCCTCTGGTACCCCAGTGAATCAAAAGGAAAATTTAGAGATCTTCTGAGGCAAAGTTCAATACTTACCTTTTGGCCTATTTGGCTCTTACTATTCAGTTTTTTCCCCCAAATACGCAAAAACTGATGCACTCTTGACAATCTGGTAAAAACAATTATCTTTAAAACTCTCATAGTGTCTGCAAATTTGCTTCACTCCTATTAATTCTTCTCATTCTTATTCATGTGAGGATGAAGGTGGCTTTGGGATTTAAAGAAATTCCATGCAAACATTAATGCGCCTGTCATAGGGCTTCTGATACCCGCCAGCTGAGTGATATCCTCCCGCTGGGTTACACACCTCGGGCGACCTATGGACCCCTCCCCCACTCAGTTCTGTTACCCTCAACACTCTTCTGGGGCTGCGAGGAGCTGTGAACTCCCCAGAAACATTCCACCTTAGTAGATCATGCTGCCATCCCCTTCCCATCGGATGCGCATGCCTCGGTGTTCTGTGGACTCCCAAGGTGTTGCCACGGGCCTTTCTGGAGCAGAAATGTTGTTAGGACATCCAGCTGTGGGCAAAAACAAGCAAGCGCGCTCTCAGTGATGTCTGGCGTGTCCTCTGGCGTGGGGACTGACTTTTGTCACCTCTGCCTCATGTGGGCTTCAGGGAGTACAGTATTCGTGCCATTACAACAAGCTGTGCCTGACATTCTGACATGAAGGAAACACGACGGCTAGCTTCAGCTACTTCCTGTCTTCACACATCATCAACACCTTTAGAAAAGCACAAACCTAGAACCCAGTCTCTTTGATTAAGGACGACGCTTGTCAGTTGCTTATAATTTATGAAGCCTTAAAGATGGGTTGATATTTTATTATATTTGAGTCACTTTTTCAGTCTCAGATTTAGCCCATGTTGTATAAGCAATGCATTCGCAATGAGACTCCCCTAGTTTCAAGTACTGGAAGAAGATGAGGACAAAGAGGGAACGACCAGGAATCCCTGTGCTCAATGCTTTTGTGTCTCCTTTGCCCACTCTGGGGTCCTCTGACCGAAGAGCATGGAGAGCTTGAAAAGCGCATGCCCACTGCGATGGCTCCCAGTTGGACCTCCCTGCTGATCTATCACCCAGTCTGTAGTCATTTGGTAAACTGAGCATGGGACTTGTCAGAAACATTTTTCTTCAGTGTTTTAGAGTGTGCCCTGTAAGGGAAATTTAATCCATATGTGTCAAAGATTCATTTACACTTAAATCACTAAAGCATTGTTCCCAGCTTTTGATGTCTGACAAGTCTTTCGACTTTTTCCAAGCAGTTCTAGGTTCCTTGCCAAGGGCAGTCCTAACCCTCAACAGAAGAAAATGCAGAGTTTTCTCCCTGACTCTATACCCGTTTGCCTCCTTCTCTGGGAAAAGTTCTTTAGCAAATTCACATTTACCTGCCTCCTTCAAAATGCCTCTGGGCAGCAGAGCGTTGGAAGGGTACAATGTGATACAGGGTGATTTCCACATCTGGCCTCCATCCGGCCTCTGGGGGCCTCTTTCCTAACTTGGCATGGGGGAGGGGAGGACAGGATGTATTTTTCTTTCATCTGCCTTTACTCACTGAAGGCTTTGTGTGGTGCAAACCCCAGAATATTCTATATTCAGTTGGTCCATGGTAGTAGAAAGGAAGAAACTTGGTTTCATGGAAAGGAATTGGGGTAAAGACATTCAAGGACATGAATGCACAGAGAAGGGGAATTTCACTTGTGTTGTTCCCAGACAGTTACTCTGCTGTCAGTTTCACCAACAATCCTTAAGTCTAACAATCTGCAAGAGTCCAATAGACCATTAGTAAAAGGACATTGCTCAGCTGCTTGGTGGAGCAGTAGTCTGCCTGATGAACCAGCAGACTCTGACCCCCGTTCAATAATGACTTCAGTTACCAAGGTTAGGGGTGGGTCTACCCTGAGATACTGTGACTGTGTAGTGAAGGCTGCCTCCTAAAGGGACTTCTTTTAGTGTTTTGCTTCTTTGCTTTCTTTTGGCATTTCCCATGATCACTTTCCCTTTCTCCTTTCTGTGCACAGCCTCCATCTTCCTGTTACAGGGGGACAGGTCCCATGGAGCTTACTGACCATATGCTCTTTGTTAAGCATGCATGTTGACAGCTAGAGGCAGAATGTGTCTCTTTCACCTGTTTGCATGCCCTTGGTGCCGACAGCAGTGCCTGGCAAACTACTGTTGCTCAAGTATCATAACATTTATGGAAAATATTGTAGTATTGGTATCCATGAAAGAGCAGAGCTAGTTGTAAAATGCTGAAATCAATCATGCAATGTTAGTTGTTGATTGAGTCTTAACGATCACCCTTGGCTTTTTATATTTCTTCTAGTTGTTTTGCCCTTTAAACCCTGACTTTACACTAGAATGTACATTACTTCATGATAGCCCATGGGCTAATACTTTTAAGTGGAAGTCTTTACCTTGCCCTGTAGTCACCCTGTGGATGTTATAGCTGCTCATTTACTGAGGACAGAATGAGACTGACCTTTATCTGAAGACTGGTACATTTTCAGGAAGGCAGTATGTAGGGCCATTATCCAATTCTGTGATAGTCTAGACTTTTTTTTTTTTTTTAAGGAGTAGTATTTCTTTTTGTAATGTGAGGGTTAGACTAGGTTGTAGGTTAAATGTGAGTTGCCATCCACAAGCTCATGGGTTTGAACACTTGGACTCCAGCTAATAGCACCTTGCTGGAAGAAGGGAGTTACTGGGGTCAGATCATGAGGTTTACAGTCAAGTCACTCTTCTTGTCTATTCTTTGCTTCCTGTTCTATATGTAAGTGTGTTGGGGTGCTAGTGAGGAATCCCAGCTGCATGTCTCTGCCACAAAAGAACTGCTTGTCACCAAGCTTTTTCTGCTACCATGCTTTCTCTGTCACGCTGGACCAAACCCTCTCAAGTTACTAACCAAACTAAATCTTTCTTGTCGTGAAATGCATTCATGATTGTTCTGTCGCAGAAGCCAAAAAACAAAACAAAACAAAACAAAACAAAAAAACCAAAACAATAATTACAGACTTGTTCAGACATTCTGGGCCTTTATTCCTTCTAAAGCAGATAAGTCTTCAGAAGGGTCAGGATTACAGCTATTTCAAAAGGTGACAGTGCTAAGCTATTTTTGGGTATCTCTGCCAATCTCCACCGGTTTTGAGAACTCATGTAAACCAAAATGATCTTGTTTGTTTTGACAATGACTGGTAGCTCTATTAGAAGTAAAAAGGAATGGGATACCCCTCGGTCAGTAAGTGCATGGTACCAGTGAAAGCAAGTCTCAGGTGCAATTCTACTGCATAGCCTCTATTTATCAGTAAGAATGTACCTAGGGTCCTCTTGAAGACATGCTGACGTCTTTGCTCTTTTAGGTATCTGGACGCATGCTTTGCTGTGTGGATTAGTTATATTTTCTTAAGACTATGACCAAATATTAGACAGAACAAGAGGATAAAGGTTTGTTTTGGCTCATGGTTTAAAAGGCGAGGAACATGGCTAAGGAACGGTATAGTTTGTGGCAGGGAGAACACAAAGCTGCAGCTCTGATCCTCTTAGCAGGTCAGGGAATAGTCAGGGGCACCGGAAAACCTCTCTCAGTGATGCCCCTGCCACAGCCTTGCTCCCAAAGTTCTGCAACTCCCCCAGATCATCAGCAGGTAGGGACCAAGTGTTAAAACATGTAAACATGTGGGGGACAACCGCACTAAATTATAATATTACATCTCACCGTCATCTCAGAATGCAAAATGTATCCAATCCAACTTCAAAAGCTCCCATAGTCTTGACAGTCCTAACACTATTAAAAAAATTCAAAGTGCAATACTTCTTTCTAGCTGTGAGCTCCTGCAAGACTGAAGAGAAAACAAATAAATAAATAACAACAAAACCCCCAAATAGTTAATGATATATTTCCAATAAATTATGGCACAGAGCAAATATTCTAGTTCCAAAAGGGAATTAGTAAAGAAATACTGCTCCAAAAGGAAACCAAACCAACAGAGCAAACATTTGAAGTCTCTTGTCTGCTGCCTGAAGTTTTCAGTCATCACCTGGGCTCCAGTGAACTTGTGGGGTCCTGCCTGCCTGGGGCTGCTACCTGTGGTTCATGTGATTTGGCTGACTGCCTTTGGTGTTTGTAACCTTCCTTCACAGATGTTCCGTGACTTCTCCAACACTCTGGGGTTTCCATTGCAACTAAGACTTCCCTTCCACAGTTACACAGACAATCTTATCAGTAATTACACAAAGGGAAGTAACCTTCCTACCCATTGCTTGGCTTTGTTATGCCCAGTTCGTGAGACCCCCCAAAGACCACCCAGAATAGACTCCTCTGCAAATACATGAGGGTTTACTGGATATGTGCTGGAGCTTGGATTATAAAACTGCCTGTGGAAGCAGGAGAGGAATGAGGTGGTCTAGGGGAGCAAGGTTTTTAAAGGAAAAAACCACAAGCAGTGAGTTATATGACTTGGTGTTACATGATTGGGTAAGGGAAATTGACTTTTGAAATGATTGGTTTACTTTAGGCGCCAAGTCCATAAATGGATCTGGGCTGGTTTTCTAGCAACTGTATCTCTGGTGGGCAGGAAAAGAATGTGGTAAGGCTAGTTCTTCCCCCCAGGTGGCTGGACATGTCTCCACCTGGCTGGCCTTTGTTCAGGGTTGTGCTTTAAACTTTAAACCAATACCCAAAAAACTACTTTTTTTTTTTTTAAAATTCTTTAGTTTCTCAGCTTCAAATGCTTTTTTCTTGGAACCTTGCAGTAAGGCTTGATGGCTTTGTGACTCTTACACAGGACATGCTTGTGAAAAGAGCACTACTTGGATGGTGCAAACTTCTGCTGCTAGCTTGGATACAGCCTGGCCTCCTTGGACCATAGCTGTAGTGGCTTCAAGTCCCTGAATAGTTGAACTTGCAAAAACGCTTTCCTAAAAGGCCCTGTGCTACAGTGCTCTTGATGTAACACAAATGAAATTCTTTCAAGTAGGTTTTCATTTTCATTCTCTGTGACCTTTGATAAGGATGTTCTGGTACCTTCTGTATTCTCCAAGTTCAAATTCCACAGTTTATGGGTTTCTTCTTAGTGGAATTAATCTGATTGCACAACCTCTATTTTACTAATGAAAATTTACCTAACATTCTTTATGCTAATTATATTTTAAAGTACAGAGTTGGAAAGCGATAAATAGTCCTTCCTGTGAGACTTACATCCCAGAAATCCAGGTGGATGCTAAACTTCCAGATTGTATCAAAGTGATATCTGTTTCTAAGATCAAGTTAGGTACAGCATGAGACCAATAATGATAACTAATAATAAAACAGAATAATTGTAGCCATGAGCTATAATTAAAGATATGTGAATAGCTTCTTCCCACACTCCCTCCAAGAATCTTCTTTTGCTTAAACACAGTGTTCACGATGGCTTTGAGTGACCAATGGACAGATAGTTTATACAGAATGGAGGTACTGGGCAAAGGGATAACTTATGCCCCAAGCAGGAAGAGGACAATGTGGGACATCATACTACAGATTTTGTGCAATTTAAAACTCAGAAAGTATTTGCTTCTGGAATTTTCTGTTCAGTATTTTTGGATGGAGGTTGAGCGTGGCTGAGCTCTCAGTGAAATGAGACCATTGATAGAGGACCCTACTTTTTTAAAGCCACTTGCAGGGGCCTCTCAAATTGTTTGCAGGTATTTCGGTCACAGCAGCGAGAAGTGCTATGGTGATACAAGGTTACTGGTTAGATTCAGTTACACGTTAGAGAGCCATCCATTCGAGTCCTGGGTAAGAGTGACACAGATTATTGACCTGTTTTTACATAAATATTCCTGATTATGTTAAAGACAGCATTGAAAACTTGTACTTTTTATCTTTATCAACAAAAATACAATTATGGAGCAAAAGTTGGCTCAGCAGGCTTGTTGTCAAATTCATAGTATGTTAATAATGATAAATATGATCAGGCTCTTTCCGTTACACCCTGAAAATGCCAAGATACCAAACTAAAACCAAAACAGTTTTAAAAGTAGGCTGGAAGTTTTTACATCATTCTTTTAACTTGGTATTAAGAAATATACATATAAAGATCATGCATCTTCATTTGGAACGTGCTTGCTTTAAGTGAAAAAATGAAAGTGTAACTTTTAGAAACGAAGTGAGTTATTGACATAATGAGCTTAATATTCATTACTTAGGGAACATTAGCATTCAAAAATTATTAAGATGAGACATATTTGAATAAGTAATTTCGATAGTGCTAACGATGACATA
This sequence comes from Psammomys obesus, assembly GCF_907164565.1. NCBI lineage: Eukaryota > Metazoa > Chordata > Mammalia > Rodentia > Muridae > Psammomys > Psammomys obesus. The sequence goes on along the minus strand of NW_026596069.1, from coordinate 32,054,167 downwards.
ACGCGCTGGCTTTGGGAATTTGTGTGTTTATGGAGGAAGTGCACGTAGTTCACGGCAGGGCTGGTTCACCTCCCCTCCTCTAGCATGACACCCACGTTTATTAACAACGCAGTGATTGCATTCCCAGAGTAGAAGCTTGTCCTATTCTGTCACCATACACTGCAGTTTTGGGCAGAGAACTAATTCTGTGATATATTGCCAAAAACATTGGCCCTATTTCCAAGGAATTCAAATTACTTATTCTTGACTTCAGCAGGTTTTGTGTGATCGAAGGTCTCTCTTTTATTGGAGACACATGAATCCAACGCTGACCTCAAACCGCATACACAGTATGGATGTGGTAGTCACACGGAAAGGTAGACTGCTTCTTCTTTTTTCCTCTAAGACACTTAGAGTGTCTGTCGACTACGTACCAGGCACTCCACCAGGCTCAGCGGTGGGTGTGTGGGTGCAGCAGTGAGCCACCAGTTTTGACTTACTGCGCATGGAGCTGCCGTTACCCAGGAAAAGGAAGATACGCCTTGCTTTCATGGGCCAAATGGCCATAATTTTGTTGCTGTTGTTACTTCTATATTTGTTTATTGTTTTCATTCTTCTAACTTATCAAGATTCCTTTTATTTTCAGAAAAAAACTGTTTACTAAAAAAAAATTAGAACACAGAAAAAGAGCCACTTGTCCTTGTACTTTTCCACTTAAGCTTCACTGTGAAGCCTGTAGCTGTTTTGCTAATTCCATTTTTATGGTGTTCCTGCACACACAAGTTAAGTGAGGACGCATATGAGTGTGTGCATGATTATGTGTGTGTGTTGTGTAAGATTGCAGACTAATTTAATATATAATGATAATATTATCTACATATTGCATATACAGAAACATATATACTTATGATATAATACCCATTTTCAAATTTTAATTGTTGCTCAACTATTGACGATCCTAAAATGTCAATGCTAACCTTTTCTTTGAACTTCAAACTCTGCCATAACAATCTCCACTGAATATTTTCAAGCGGATACCTCTTAGAAATCTCGAATTCATGGTGACTATTATGTGAAAATCTAAAATGTCCCCTCAGGCTCAGTTTTTTAAACACTTCACCCTCAGCTTGTGCTAGTTTCAAGGCAAGGGAACCTTCAAGAGGTAAGGCCTGGATGGTGGAAAGAAGACACTAGGAACTGGGCTTTGAAGAGGCCAACTGCCCTGGTCCTGGTCAGTCTCTGCTCGCCTTCTGATGCCGTGTGAACAAGATGTCAACAGTTTGGCTGCATGCCCTCGCCACCATGCTGGAAAGAGATACAAAAGTTATCTTTTCACATTGCTTCTGCCAGGTGTTTTGGTCACAGCAACGAAAAAATAGTATATTGACCCAAGCAGACCTATTTGTTGTCTGTCTAGACCTGAGTGCTTCTCTCTTTTCAGTTAATGATGTAACAACGTACTGGGGAAGAAACATTCTCCATTTTCCCCCCAGGTCCTTATCCAATTCACTGTCAAGATTACCTCATCCGAGCTCCTCACTTTCTCCTTTCCCACTTCGGTAAAGGACGTCACTGTAGAATCAAACGAACTGTTAGTGTGGTCTTCTCCTATTCACTTATTTAATCCTCCTCAAAAGTCAGGCTCACTTCATCCAGAGACTAGTAATGGATTCACTAACTGAACCAGGCACTTCCTTCTTCATATCTCTTTAGTGGTTCTACCTGGACCATAGCAAGTGGGTTAGGAAATGACTTTAGGATCAGTGTCAAATAATGTAAAATAAGATACTGGAAAATAAGAGACTGGAAAAAAAAGATTGCTATGTACTGAGAGTAAGACACGGGCTAACACTTGTTGCATTTGTGTGTTGTGTGTGAGGTGTTTAGTAGTGAGAAATAAGGCATCTTTAATTTTAACTGGGTGTTCTGATGTAAAAAATGACTGATGCAGAGAAGTCTAAATTTGTTTCAGACGCATTCTTTGCACTGAGAAGGTTGGAGCAATTCACAAGAGTGTGAGGTGTCATCTTTCTAAATGAAATATTTATTTTTTACTAATTTCTCCTTAACTTACTTAAGCTTTTCATTCTTTTTACAAATCTCCAATTGCATACTATAAACACATTTCTTTAAGTGGCCCGTCTTTGCATTGTTGTCTGTTGCTGTCGTACTACTTGGCATATTCTGCTTCTCGGAACCCACTGAACCCCTGGCCTGCCCGTGACTACTGTTTTGGGTTTTGGACACGCCCAGCTGGTTTCTACAACTCCTGTGAGGGTGAGTTTTAATTATCAACTTGACACAATCTAGAATCTTCTGAGAAGAAAGTCTCAGTGAAGGCCTGTCCAGCTCAGGTTGGCCTATGGGCATGTTTGTAAGGGGACTGTTTTGAAAGTTTTAAATTGAGGTCGGATCATCTGCCCACTATAGGTGGCAGCTATCCCACGGTGTGGGTCTTGAATTGTGTAAGTGTGGAGAGGGAATGAGGACAAGTAAGCTCACACATTCATTTCTCTCTGCCCTGGACTGTGGATGCGACAGCTTCAAGTTCCTGCCATCACTCCTTGCAGTGATAGGCAAGGAATTTTCAGCCAAAGAAGCCCTTCCTCAGAGCATTTTTAGCATAAAAAATGAAAACAAACAGACAAACCAAAACTGGGACAACCACTACTTACCTTCCTTCTCTGTTCAGATGCTAGCATCTGGCTGGGGTGTTATCCATCTTCAGGCTGACCCTTCCTCCTAAGATAAAGTCATTCTCTCATGGACACCTCCTCTGAAGCTTTCCTGAACCTCTCTACCCACTGATGTTTTCTGATAACTTCATTACCTTTCCCCACGGAACGTTTAACTCATGGTTCCTGATGACCCTGCCCTAAGCTGGCATCATTTGACATTTATATTATGTTGTATTACAGTAGAATGTGATGTGGGACTTAATTAATTTTCTTCGTGTTCCCATTCCCCCCCCCACACCTTAAGTAGGTGGGCCAGCACACCCTTTGAATCTTTGTCTCTGAGAGGAAAGTTACATCTTCTGGCTGTAGCTGCCCACTGCTTATGCAAAGGCTTGGAAAGAAACAGCTGGGTTTGGGGGTGACCTGTGTGGACAAACAGGAAAAGAAGGGAGAGCATCCCAAAGGGGAGAAGGAACAAGAGTAACACGAGAGCTGCTCTGGGATGGCAAAAGGCTCCAGGGTGTATCAAAGGAGCCCTTTTGACCCATATGGAAGCAGGCCCCTGAGAAAGATCCTGCTTGCTCCACATTGGGACTCTACGCAAAAGTCAAAACAATGACACATGATGATTCATGAATGAGGACTGTGTGATCCTTAGCCCAGGAGCCAGGGCGCTGTGATTGCATGCCCTGGCTGCTTCTGGCTCCCTTAAACTTATTTCAAGAAAATAGAAAAGGTCGTTACCTTTTACCTATATAACTTTGAAAACTAAGATTTATGTCTCTTGTAGAAAGTTTTTGGCTTTGTATTTGATTAAAAAAATGGTTTTCTTTTCCCTCAGTTCCTCCTAGATCCCACCTCCCTACTCACACAGTGTGATATTCTTTCTCTGTCTCATAAAAAAGAAAAACAAAAATGAAACCCAAAACAGAAAAATAAACAAAAAAAGAAAGAAAATAAGACAAAAATACAAAAACAAAACAGAAAGCACACACACACACAAATCATTTTTTCTCTATTAAGAGTTAGCACTTTATGTTAGCACTTTGTCTACTCTGGCTTTTTAATTATAATAATTATAAGGATGATTTTATTGTCTTATTTTGGAATTGAGAAAATGATGACATAAAAAACCTGTCCCAGATCCCATCCAGCAGATGGTAGGATCCGGAATCAAACCTGGGCAGCTTGCCTTCCTAGTGAACCCTTATGCTAGCGTCCCTTGTCTCACAGTCCCACACCGGCGACAGGTGTGATTCTCTGCGGATCTTGGGGTTTGTGCCCCATCTCCTTCACTTAGAAAGGTATCAGGGGTCATGAGAAGACATCAGTTGACACATTGGTTGATTTGTTGACCTCACAAAACTAGCCTTCTACTGAGGGAGCCTGGCTGCTTAGCCCTAGCTTCACCTGCCATTACTTGGCCAAGAGAAGGATGGCTAAGCGTTCAATTCTCCACCATCTTTCCTCCTCCTTTCCTGCTCTTCCTGTTGCTTGGTCATTCATGGGACAGGGAACAGCAAGGTTGCATGCCTGCTGCTTGTGTTTCAGCTCCTTGGGTTTGATGTTTCAGGCCCGATGTCTGTTTCAAGCTGAGTAGAGAGACCTCTGGAACCTACTATGCTAGTAACTTTCCTTTCCATGACAAACTCTGCAGCATGAAACCTGGGGAACAGGGACTTGAGAATTCTGAGATCAGTAGCAAGGATGTGTGAGGCTTGGCGGTCAAAGAAAGAGTGCTTGTTATGGTTGACTGAAGATATTTTAAGTTTCTTCCAGTATAGGCAAGCAAGGCCAGTGGAGATTCAAATTTCCCCTCAAACACATACTCTTGGTTCCCAAGAAAGAGGTCATTTTCAGTTTCTGTGACTTTGATTTGAAACTAAATGTGTCATCAGAACAGAAGCACTCTATTCTGGGGCTGTCTATGCAACAAGGGGACAGTGTGAACTCTCACGGTGCACCATAGTGTAGCCTCGCCAGGGACCACAGAGTGGCAATTCATGCCCATCTCAGGGATGCCATCCTCTGTGAACTCCAGAGGAAGCTGTGGACTGAGCGCTTTTGTAGCCCAGGCACTGGAGGATGAAATATGAACCATTTCTGTTTCCTCGCCTTGTTCTCATCTAAGTGCATGAGCTAAGGTCGGGGGAGACAGTAAAACAAGCTATTTCAAAGGGTTGTGTGGCTTACCACAGGACCAAGGGTCTTTTCTGCTGACCTCTTTCAGGCTACCCCCAACCCCATTCAGTGCCAGGAATGTCGGATGTTGTCTTACTTCAGAGCAAGACATGAAGCATGAATAACGGCAGGCCACACCAACCTCTCCCGGAAGAGTCAACCTTGGCTGTTCGGGGCATTGATTTTGTGGTTTCTGAGGCATGCACATACAGCTGCAGATGACATGCTTGGATACAACACTGCTCTGTGCTGAGCATTTGATCCTGCATCCCATGTGTTGGCCTGACTAGCAAATTAAAGGATATTAGTTATGAGTTATGTTTCCCCAAGTACTGCTGAGAGAGCTAGGCATGCACAGATCTTCTGTCCTTTGCTTCAAGCTAGCACAACTGTATAAAATTACTTCCTCTATAGCCTTGATTAAGGAGACCAAGAGAGTGTGTGGGTCCTTTTTAGACCCAAGAACAGAGCTGTTAAAACTTCATTCACAAAAGCCTGATTGTGAATGAAGCCTCAAAGTCAGTTCACTGCTCAGCTTCCCACCATAGATGTCAGGCTTCATGCTGGGTGTGCTGGCATACTGCTTCCCACCTGGAAGGACACAGAATGAGATCCCCTGGCAGCTTAGGGCTAGGTTGGCCATGAGGGCCTGTGGATGAGCTGTGGTAGGGGCAGCACAGCTACCCACTGCCTCTTTCCCTGGCACTAATGCTTCTGGCTGCCGTGCATTTTGCTTCACATGTCTAGCTGTCAAGATGCAGAGTGTTGGCTGCTCACAGGCTGGGGGTGTTCTGGGAGAGCTGTGTGCCTTCTCTGTGTTTTCCTGAGATGTTCATCCTTCCAGACAGTTTTCAGCATAAGAAAATCTATTTTTGATGTAGCTTTCTTCTGTCTTCTATTGTAAAGAAGGGAGATGGCTACAAGTGGGCCAAAAGGACCTCTTTTCTCCATCCTGTACAATCTTCTCTTTGCTCCAGTTCTTGTCTGGGTAGTCCCATCATGTCACCCCACACATGGAGCCTGTGCTTCTGAGCTTGGCCTTGGGCATCCTTCAAGAGAGCAGCACAGACTTCTGGACAGTGGCTGTGTAGAGGATGGCTGTGCAGAAGCACTGTCTGAGCATCACTAAGCCGCCAGGTCAGATTATCACCACTGATCTGTGCATCACTCTGATGGAAGCTTCTCTCTTTTGGTAACTCTAGTTAGCCATTTTCTCTGAACTTTTGTTTAAGAAGATCTGTGGATATGAGTTTTTCTCAGAAATTATCTCTCCAGGGCTAAGTTTACTCCCTTAATCCTCTCCTGGAGAATGAGAAAACATCTTGAGTTTCAGACACCTCTCCGTTTGCCGGGAGAAGTAGAAGGGTAATGTGACAGAATGGACCTGTGGGAAGACTTCCCCGAACCTGGAATGATCCCATTCTTCTAGCACAATTGGTCCAATTTTCCAAAAACCATCTCAACAATTGTTAAATAACCAATTTGCTGAATTTACTAAGTTACCAAAAACACTATTTCTTTTATGCATTTATAAAGACTTTAGCAATTGGCTTGGGCTGGGTTGGCAGATCCTGAAAGGGCTTTGAGAAGTCAGAAACAATAGTTTCTGTGAAAGGCCTTTAGGGCTCAGGCAGGAGGCTCCAGGGTGCTGTCTGTCTGTCAGGCCCACAAGGCTGGGGTAGGGGGGGGGATTGGGGAGGAGCAGATAGGTGGGAAGTGAAAGGAGTCAATACTCAGACCAACATATCTGAACATTCAGTTACTGTTTGCATACCAGTTCCTTTTTAGCTTTTCCTTTTTTGACTGTCTTTTTAAATTCACTTCATTAAGAGGAAGCCATTGTCTCTGGCTACTGGGCTTGCATGTTTCCATTCCTTACACCACAAGATTCATTGGCTGTGCATCTTGTCTTTGCTTGTCACTCTGAAGAGACACCAAAATCTTCTCAATTTCATCCAAATAATGATTCATAGCAGCAGCAAAATTACAATTTTAAAGAAGCAAAGAAAATAGTTTTATGGTTGGTGGTCACCAAAACATGAAAACTGTATTCAAGGGCTGCAGCATTAGGAAGGTTGAGAACAATGGCAGTAGCTTTTCTTACTAATCACATTAGTACAACCACAGCATCTACCACAATAGAGTATGGAGTATTCAGAGAGGAAAGAGAGAAGAGAGAAGACAGAGAAGAGAAAAGAGAGAGAAAAGAAAAGGAGAATAGAGGAGAGAGAGGAGAGAAAGAGAGAAAAGAAAGGAAAGATAGAGAGGATAAAGATAAAGAGGGGAATGAGGATAGAGAAAGGAAAGAGGAAGAAGAGGGAAAGGAGAAAGAGGAGAGACAAAAATAGAGCAAGAGAGAGAAGGAGATGAGAAGAGGGAAGAGAGAGGAAGGAGAGAGAAGAGAGGCAAAGAGAAAGAAAAGAGAGGAGAGATAGGAAAGAGAAAGGACTAAGAGGAGAGAGAAAGGAGATAAGAGAAAGAGGAGAAAAAAGAGGAGAAAGAGAAGAGAGGTGGGAGTGAGAGGAAAGAGAAAGAGAAAGGAGAGAGGAGAGAGAGGAGAGGGGAAAGGAGAAAGATAGAGATAGAAAGGTAGAGCTAGAGATGTATCAATTCTTTCCTAAGGGTATATGGTACCAGTGTTTCAAGTAGCATCACTAATTCCCCCAATACACTTGAATTTTAAAAAATAGAAGGAATACAAAACCAAACTTTCATAAACCTGGTGTGATAGTTCCCATGTAGTATTCTAGAGAGCAACAAGTAACTATCGTTACAACGAGTCTCATTCTGAAATAGACTGAATTGATGAGTCAGAGACTAGCTTACTCTAAGACCACAGCCTTTGATTTTGATGGTTCTGTAGAATATTGTCAAGTGTTGCTCATTGGTTTCTGCTCCTTTCGAGTCAGGTCAGCTAAGAAAGCAACCAAAGGAAAGCCTTCTGCCTCCCTTCCCTTAAACATTTTATTGAGAAGCTCTGTGATGCCACAAATGTGGAACACAAACAGCCAGTGGTCAGCCATGCATTGGCATGTGTGTGTTTATTTTGTGGATCAACCATGCCTTGACAGGGTGTTTGGGAAACCCTATGCTCCCACAGATGAAAAGACGCTACTGCAGTGGAGTGTAACCCACATGAGGAAGTTCTTCCGGACTGGCTACTTTTACCGTTGGCCTGTCCTGTTCTCAGTCTCCAGAAGAAAGAAAGGGCTTACTCTCAGATCTGCGGTAGGGGATGTCTCTGCCGGATCAGAGACGTGTGTTTAGTCTAGGAACAGAGCTTGGAGGCACTGTGAGAACAGGCACATGATTTGTAGATGCTGCCCATGAATTCCACCCCATTTCTGCTGTTATATTCTGCTTTTCTTATGGTTGAAAGTATATTATTTTTAATTAGAAGGCCAGGTGTAGTAGCACACACCTTCAAACCCAGCAGTTCAGAGACAGAGGCAGGAGGATCTCTGTGAATTCGATGCCAGCCTTCTCTACAAAGCCTGTTCCAGGACAGCCAAGGCTGTTGCACAGAGAAATCCTGTCTTGAAAAACCAAACAGCAGCAGCAACAAAACAAACAATCAAGAACACAGCAACTGTATATGTTTCTAAGGGACAGTATGGCATTTCGATGTATGGACCACAAACATCAAGATGATGCGAAGATCAGCTCGGGGTTCTTCTACCTTCTGCTGAGGTAATGATATGTCCAATGCCAAGAGGAATTACAATGCATTTTTAAAAGAAAGATGTCCTTAGTATATGATGATGAGTGCCTATGTAAATATATATGTTCAGTAGTTGTATGAGTACATTTTAGAGAGGAAAATAAGAACCGTAACCCTACAGAACATACAATAAGGACCCAGCTCAAGTAGACTTTTCCATTGTCTGCAGTGCAGAGCTGTGGGGTGAGTTTTCTTTGTTGGGAAAGGCCATTTCTGAGCTTCATGAAGAGCTTGATCTCCTTTGTCTTTGTTGACGCTGTTCTTTTAAATATGAATTCAAAGCCTGGGTCTTTCTGCTTCGGGAATTACAATAAACCTGAACCTCCCAGCCCCTGGCCTTCTCCCTGTTCCCCCCAGGTGAAAAAAGAAAAACCACCAAAACAAAGATAAAAAACCCAAAACTTAATAGCTAAAATCCAGCTCTTAAAATTTAACACTGGAAACACTCTATCTTACTTACTCTGAAGAAATACTGAGCTGGGCAGATACAGTGAAAAAGCAAAGACAGCAAGAGCCTGTCCTTGCTCTGGTTTGGAGCTGATACACAGACATGAGACTCGAGGAACTAAAGATGGAATGAATGTCACTTCGAAACCAGATGCAAGAGGTCATGGGAGGCAAGAGAGACGTCGTCTTTGAGGAGATGAAGGCTTTGCCCGCACAGCCTTGGTAAAGCATTGAAGATGCGTAAGGACTCAATGGCCAAGAGCCCTCAAGGGCAAGAAAGGAGGGTCAGAAAGTTTTGGAGAAGGGAACGACTTAAGCCCTCCCTTATTTTAGGTTTTCACTCTCCGGGATGATAGTGCTTCACATTGGCCCAGCACACGTCCCTTCATTTCCCTGTTGACAGAATATGTTCCTCATTTGACCACTAGAGGTCTCTAGAGAACCATTGATCAGTGTCCGAGCGCGAGAGCTAACCATGCAAGAAATGCTTATATTTCAAACAGGAACAGCCCGGTAGTCACAGGAGAGCCAAGGCCCGAGCCTTAAGTTTCTTTCTTTCTTTCTTTTTTAATATTTTAATTTTATTTATATATTTATTTATTACAATTTATTCACTTTGTATCCCCGCTGCAGCCCCCTCCCTCATCTCCTCCCAGTCCCACCTACCCTCCCTCTTCTCCTATGCCCCTCTCCCAGTCCACTATTAGGGGAGGTCCTCCTCCCCTACTATCTGACCCTAGCTTATCAGGTCTCATCAAGGCTGGCTACATCATCTTCCTCTGTGGCCTGACAAGGCTGCTCCCTCCTCAGGTGAGGTAATCAAAGAGCCAGCCACTGAGTCCATGTCAGAGACAGCTCCTGCTCTCCTTACTATGGAGCCCATTTAGGGATGGAGCTGCCACAGGTTACATCTGTGCAGGGGTTCTAGATTATCTCCATGAATGGTCCTTGGTTGGAGTATGAGTCTCAGAAAAGACCCCTGGGTCCAGATTTTTTGTTGCTGTTGTTCTCCCTGTGGAGCTCCTGTCCCCTCCCTCTTCTTTTATAAGTTTCCCTGCACTCTGCCCAAAGTTTGGCTATGAGCCTCAGCATCTGCTTGATACCTTTCTGGGTAGTCTTTCAGAGGCCTCTGTGGTAGGCTCCTGCCTGTTCCTTGTTTTCATCTTCCGATGTTCATCCCGTTTGCCTTTCTGAGTGAGGATTGATCATCTTACCCAGGGTCCTCCTTCTTGTTTAGCTTCTTTAGGTGTACAGATTTTAGTATGATTATCCTATATTATATGTACACACTTTTAACCTAGGACTTCATACCTGCTGAGCAAGCAGTCTACCATTGAACTACAATTCCAGCTCCTTTCTAAACATTTTATTTTGAACCAGGTTCTCGATATATTGCTTAGGCTGGCTTTGAACTGGTTCTGTAGCACATTTGCAATCCTTCTCAGCCTCCAGAGAAACACCGTTAAATAGCACTGTTAAGTAGTACCACTTGGCTTACATACACGTCTTCATCCTCCTATAAATTATTTCTTTGGGTTAGTGGGAGACAAGGAGGAAGCAGTGTAGTGGACACGAAGACAAACTCATATGCTTGGCTCCATTTTGGAGGTGTGACCTGGGTATTCCTCACCCTGTTCTTAGATAGTGCGATGGGTACCTGAGCCAGTACTGAGGTAGGATTAAGAACAAATCTGCCCAGTGTCCTATGGCCTCTGTTCCCAGACAATGACTTCCAGATATTGCTGGGACTGGCCTTGGCGCCTCTGGAGTACTTAGTTGTGAAAGTATTTTGGCTGTGAGGGACATTTTTGATCGTCTTAACACTGACAAGTGCACATTTCAACAAGCTATTATTTTGAATACTCGTAGTAATTTGTAGGAAAAAAGTCACTGAAGTCTGGAAAACAGTGGACCTCCTCCTCGAACGTCCAGGTGATTGTCCGTATGAAATCTCTGCATTGGTTACATTTCAGTTTTATCACAAGAATTCTGTGTGTTATTTCCTGATGTACATTTATTTTTCTTGCACTTATCCATTCTTTAAACATTCATTATAATTTTACCACGATGTAGAAGCTTCTGTGAATACAAAGATGGATAGGAAATAGAACTTGGATCTCATGCTAAAGCAGTTTAAAAATGATGGATGAATAAGTGAAGGAGAATTAAAGTGCTTTTTCTCAGTTGTCTGAATGGAGTTTTGTCAGGGAAAAATACTCCCTGATAATTCACTTGCTTTCTTTCACACTTTAAACAAAGTGTACCTAGTGATTAGAAAACCATGGCGTAGGGTGCTAGGTGGAACATATGAAAAGCAGCGTGACCACCGTCTGTGTTTTATCCCATTCTGCAGCAGTGAATATATCCTTTTCAAGAGAGGCCTGGCACCACCAAAGCTGCTGTGTTTTCACAGAAGACTTCTCAGAACTTCCGGGAGCGTGCTAAGTGTGTAGGTATCCACGGCCTCTCAAGGAGGGTGGCTATCTCTCAGGACCCCAGAATTTTCTTGAAGACTTACCAGACAATTAGGTGACCTGTCAGGGTATGGAGTGGGTGTCTATCACAGCAGGGAGAACAAATTTGGCCTTGTGAGCAGAAAGGTGGGTAGGATCTTTTTAAAATTTATATTTATTTATTTATTTTAATTAAAAATATTTTTATTACATTCCAGGGTGCTCAGCAATTCTTCTGTAAATGACAGTGTCCAGTAGAGTGCTATAGACTTCTTTTCATTCAGACCCAAATAGCACTTGTAGTTAGTTCTTTTGTTTCAAGAGTAAATTTCAACATTTTTATTGTGTTTGGTTCAAAAGCACATCTGTATTTATAGTGACTAATCCATTTGGCTTCTTTCTGTTTGGTGGGCATGTTCTTCTCCTGATGCCAGATCCTCTGTTTTCTTTGGAGAAGGGTGTTTGTTCTTTCTTAAGTGGATTTGTAACTATTTTCTTTGCTCTGATAGTCTTCCTGGGGAAAAAGTTTTTGAACTTCTAAACCACAAACTGAAGAAATAGGAAGTGATATTCCTGAGTCTGAGAAGTAAGCATAACAGGTGTGTTCTGACATTATTTATATATTTATATGGAATAAACTATTAGAAGATAGGTGGGTTCAGAAGAAGACTTAAGAAACAACATCTTTCACAATACGAAGACATAGGAAACAACACCCTTCACAATAGCTACAAATAATATACAATATCTTGGTGTAACTCTAACTAAGCAAGTGAAATCAACCTGTATGACAAGAACTTCAAGCCTCTGAAAAAAAGAAATTGACTAAGATATCAGAAGGTTGAACGATCTCCCATGCTCATGGATCTATAGGATTAACATAGTAAAAATGACCATCTTACCAAAGCAATATACAGATTCAATGCAATTTCCACCACAGTTTTTTACAGATCTTGAAAGAGCAACTCTGAACATCATATGGAAAAAAAAACCCAGGATACTGAAAACAATACTGTACAATAAAAGGTCTTCCAGTAGTATCATCATTTCTGATTTCAAGTTGTACTACAGAGGAAGAGTAATTAAAAACAGCATGGTAATGGCATAAAAACAAACATGTTGATCAATGAAGTCTAAGTGAAGACCCAGAAATAAACCCACACACCTATGGACACTTGATTTTTGACAAGGAAGCCAAAACTATATAATGGAAAAATGAAAGCATCTTCAAGAAATGGTTCTGGTCTAACTGGATGTCTACATGTAGAATACAAATAGATTCATATTTATCACCCTGCACAAAACTTAAGTCCAGGTGGATCAAATATCTCAACCTTAAACCAGATATACTAAACCACTTGGAAGAGAAAGTGGGGAAAAGAATTGAACTCATTGGCACAGGAGACAACTTCCTGAACAGGACACCAACAGCTCAGACTCTAAGATCAATGATTAATAAATGGGACTTCTTGAAACTGAAAAGCTTCTGTAAAGCAAAGGACCCTTTCAATAGAACAAAACAGCAGCCTACAGATTGTGAAAAGATCTCCATCATCCCTACATCTGACAGAGGGCTAATATCCAAAATATATAAAGAACTCAAGAAATTAAACACCAACAAATCAAATAATCCAACTAAAAAAGTGGTACAGAGCTAACCAGAGAATTCTCAACAGAGGAATCTCTAATGACTGAGAAGCATTTAAAGAAATGCTCAACATCCTTAGTCATCAGGGAAATGCAAATCAAAATGACTCTGAGATTACATCTTACACCCATCAGAATGGCCAGGATGAAAAACAGCACATGTTGGAGAGGATGTGGAGAAAGGGTAACCCTCCTCCATTGCTGGTGGAAATGTAAACTTGTACAACCACTTTGAAATCAATCTGGCGTTTTCTCAGACAACTAGGAATAGCGCTTCCTCAAGACCCAGCTATACCACTGCTAGGTATATACCCAAAACATGCTCCACCATCCAACAAAGACATTTGTTGAACTATGTTCAAAGCAGCTTAATTCTTAATAGTCAAAAACTGAAAACTACCCAGAAGTCCCTCAATTGAAAAATGGGTATAGAAATTGTGGTACATTTACACAATAGAATACTATCAGCTACTAAAAACAAGGAAATTGTGAAAATTGTAGGCAAATACATGGAACTAGAAAGGATCATCCTGAGTGAGGTAACCCAGACTCAGAAACACACACGATAGGAGACTGATATAGCTGTCCTCTGAAAGGCTCCATCCAACAGTGATCCAAACAGATGCCGAGGCTCACACTCAAACAATGGGCAGAGTGCAAGGAGTCTTGTGGAAGAATGCGGGAAGAATAGAAGGACCCAGCTTGTGCAGGAGCTCCACAAGATAACCAACAGAGCAACTAACCTGGGCCCACAGAGCCTTCCAGAGCACCAGCCAAGGACCACGCATGGGCTTGACATAGACATACATATATACACAGACAATGGGTAGCTTCAGCCTGCAGGTCCCCTGGAAAGGAGAGAGGGGCCTGTCTCTGATATGGACACTGTTGGCTGCTTTTCAGTTACTTTCCCCTGGCAGGGTTGCCTCCTGAGGCCACAGGGGAAGAAGATGCACTAGGTCCTGATACGACTTGATGTCCTGGCCTGAGCTGGTAGCAGGGAGTAGGGGAGGGGAAATAGGGAAAGCGGAAGGAAGAATGGGAATGGGAGGAGAGGAGGGAGGACTTATGATGGAGATGTAATGTGACTAAATAAATAAATAAATTTAAAAAAAATAGCTGGGTTTATAGGAAGACTTGTGGTAAAACCACTGAGACTTTAAAAAATAAGAAAACAACAACAACAAAAACTAAAAGGAGTGTTAGTTCCAAAGTCTAATAACTTTCTTTAAAAATAGAATTTCATAATTTTTGAGATTACAATAAAATTATGTCATTTCCACCTTCTTTTTCCCTTTCCAACCCTTCCTTTGCTATCCCCTCTTTCAAATTTATGGCTTCATTTTCTTTTAAGTGTGTGTAATATGTATTTCTAAATGTATAAGTACAACTTGTTCAGTTTTTATAATGTTACACACTTACATATAAGTGTATAAATATGTCTAGATTGTAGTAAGAAATTTTGCTGGTCTAGTACAGTGGTGGCTGTAGGTTCTTCTACAAGATCTATGGCTTTACTAACCCTAAGTAGCTGGCTAGATTTTCAGAACCAGGCTTGGTTTTCCTCTTGCTGCCTGGACCTTTAGTCCAGTGAGAGAGTGGTTGGTTTCCACCACGGTGCACGCCACTATTCCACCGTTCGGCTTATGCCATGCTGACTGTTGTTGTGGTACATAGGGTCTTAAATGGCTGCTTTCATCCTTGGAAAGCCCCACTGTGCTTTCTGGTACCATGAAACCTAGTTGTCAGGGAGAAGGCTTTCAGGTCAGATCTAGCGTGAGTACTCTGTATCCTGTGTCTGAAGTGCATGGTAGCTTCCTCTGAGGACTTAGCTTCCACCTCTGCTGTTTGGGGGGGAAACAAAGGACAGCAGCAAGATCCTGTGTCATGGGGGTCTCTCGGACCACCCTGGCCAACAGCTGAAAAGAGGGTTTCCCATACTGCTGTTGGGCTTTGTCCCTGACAATGTGTGCATCACAGACGCAGTTAATTAACACATTTCACAGTGTTAGCAGGCGTTGTAAGACCGGACTATGGAGAAGGGGGAGTCTGCGACTGACAGCTGCCAAGTTAACCTAGTTCTGGCTGTCATGAGAGTCCTCACTCTCGGCCGCTGTTTCATTGTCCTGAGTCACTCTCATTACTAGTGACTTAGAGATCTCTGTAGCCTTTTCTTTGTTTCTCTGTGTTCCAGGGGGCCTGGTACTGGGAAACTATCATAGAAATTGAATAATATAGCACCCTCTTGAAATACATTTACTCCATCTCAGGCTGCCCGTGCTGAAGGGGCTTTGGAGACATGGGTGTTAAGACTCCCATGTCTTAACTAGCGTCTTCAAGAATATACTTCTCTGTTTGGGCAGAATCCACTTGTGCGTGAGACAAAAGTCACTAGGCCTAGGAGAGAATGGTTTACACCCTCTGGCAGCTATTTAAAAGCTCAGATCCTGTTTCAGGTGAGATGTCTTGTTTTGTATCCAAAGGTCTTGTTCCAAAGAAGTGGTTCAAAACCTCACAGGGTCTTGGGGACGCTTCAGTTTGAGGTTACTCTTCCTGGCCTGTCTTACATTTTTGATATACTCTGCGCCATGGATGATGTTGTGACTTTAAAATCAACCCGTAGGAAGTCTTTTTCTCAGTGTCTTCACACAGTTCACGACAGGCATGGCCACCGAGGGCTGCCGTGGTGGGCTCTGTTGATGAAGAGACTCAAATCCTGATGTATGAAGCTATATCCACAACAACACATGCATGTTGTTTTAAAAATCATTCCTCGGTCAAAGCATTCATTTACTATGTAAACATGAGGAATACCATATCTCGTGTTCTGGATTCGATTCAATTTTTAATGTATTAGAGGTTTTTAAATATGTAATTGGTTCAGAGCTTGCTCAGCCTCTGAGAGGCCCTGCATTTCCTACTAAATAACAGCCAGCTTTTGAGGTCCCTGATGCTTTTGTCTGCTGCCAAATGACCCAGATGGTTCCTGTGCTCCTAGATTCTGAGAAGAGATTAGCTTCACTGTAATTCCTGATCTTTGTTACACAAATGCTTCAAAGATGGGCTTGTAACATCAGTGTTCAGACTTTTCATGCTCAGGGGGCACCAGCAACTTTTTAATATTTTACCAGGTGAAGGGAAACCCTAGTTGCAGACATTTTCTGTAAATGGGGGGAGGGGAGACAAAAGCTGATCGCCAAGCTCCTCCAAAGAAAATGTGAAGCAGAGCAGTGGGGACAAACGAGCAGCATGCGTGTATGAGAGTGAGCAAAAGTGTGCATGTGTGCATATGTGTGTGCACAGGTGAGTGTGTGTGTGTGTGTGTGTGTGTGTGTGTGTGCGCCATTTTAGTCTGTCTGCCTTTGTGTGTTCACCAGGTCAGTCCTAAACAGCCTCACGGGATGGCCTCTACTCATAAAGGAGTCCTTGATTTTGCCTTTCCTGGGCTGGTAATCTCTAAGAAATATCTGTGGCCCATTTCCAGTTAGATTTGGAATCTCGGGTCTCCCGAAGCTTCCAGAAGAAATGTCTAATTGTGCAGCAGGGGAAGTCATGATGCAATCTTCATATGCTTAGTACTCTCCGATCGCTATTTTCTTTAGACAGCCATGCAAGACATCTGGTACTTCAATTTATTATACATTTTGTTTAATTATTGTTAACTATGCAATTATACGAGTTTTTGTTATTTTTGGAAAGTATAGAAATATACCCTACATACAGTGTAAGATATGTATAACCTTGCTGTTAGTTTAAGATGACAATCTTTAAAAGAATGTTATTGAGTCTTGCTAATTATTAATTTCTGTGCATAAAAATTAAGTCATTAAACGTAAGAGCCCAATGTCAGCATTTTCTGCTTGGTCATCTGCACCTTATTACAGTGACTCTGAAACAGTGTGGGGACCTATTCAGATGCCCCCTAATCTAAAATTTTTCTAGTACGAATTTTGATAATTCTATTTCCTCTTTTTAAAAGAAACAGTGACCCTTAACATTTATTTGCTAACTTTGCATCTGTCATTTTGCCAAATTCTTCTCATGGTTCACTTACTTTAATATTTAATCTGTTTTGTATTTTTTAAAAAATCACTTGGTACTGTAAACAATGAAGGATTGCAGTGTAATTGCTTTAGGTCCATTTTGCAGGTGGAAAAGTTAAGAGATTAAGTTACTTGGTCCGGCTCACACAACAGCAAGTGGTAGAGGTGAGCTAGCCCTCTGTTTACAAACCCTCATCATACAACCTTAAAAATTTAAGTGTCTATCAGGTCTCATCATGACTGCAGGCTAGGGTCAGAGGGAAGGGGAGGAGGACCTCCACTATCAGTGGACTTGGGGAGGAGCATGAGAGGAGATGAGGGAGGGAGGATAGGATTGGGAGGGGATGAGGAAGAGGGCTACAGCTGGGATACAAATTGAATAAACAGGAATTAGTATAAAAAATAAATAAATTAAAATAATTTAAAAGTGCTTGGTTCTTGCAGAGGCGAGGCACATTTGGGTCAGGTCGGACATGTCTGAGCACATGAAAGGACGTTGAACCTGAGGTGGCCACAAGCCTCTTGGGGGTTTCGCTCTGATGACAGGTTGTAAATGTGAGTGTGTGGCAGGCAGGGTTGTGAGATCATATCCGAAAGCTGGACTCATTCAGCCCTTTGGAGTGTTGCTTTAGACAAGGGCAGGAGAGGCAACCCCCTCTGCTTTGGCTTCGAGTAGAATGGAGCTGCAACTTCAAAAGCTGTTTGCAACTTTATACTCAGGTCTCCCTGCCAAGGTGCTTGTCTTATCTTAAGGCAGTTGGCCGGAACTGTTTTGAGTAAGCAGGCTGTTTCCTTCAGCTTGCAGGGAAGTCACAGGGGTGGGGAGGAGGTGGGTTGTACAGAGGTGAGCGAGGCTGAGAGGATGACACCAGCTAAAGAGAGGAAAGTGGTGGAGAGAGGTCCTTCTGGGCACTGTAGGCAGAGGGCAGGTTCCTCCTGAGCTGGCATTTAAGCCCGCTGGCCACAGCCTGAGGCAGAGGAGCTCAGTCAGATCTCAGGGTCTGACTCTCCATTTCTAAGAGTTTTTTGGCCATGGACAACACGGTCACGCTCTAGGTCTGGCGCTCCTTCTCGTCTCTGCTTGCTCTGGGCTCAGTCTCCATTTACCTTCTCAGTCTTCAGAATTCTCAGCCCCATTATGGCAGAACAGTGGCCCGGGAGGCAGATGAGGACAGATTTTCTTTTTTTTGCGTACATCAGCTCTCTGACCTTGAGAGGTCACTTCCGTGACTTCCAGCCTCCTCATTTACAAAGTGACCCTGACCCACACACCTCAAAGGGTCTAACAGGCTATGATTTTGTAAAACTAAAATTAATTACATAATCAATTCTTCCAGATGCTCAGATAAACATACAGCGGAGTGCAAAATGTTAGTATCTGCTCTCTGTCACTCAGGGATGGCAGGGGGTTTTCAGTATAGGCCAGTTCTCATTGACTGGCAGGGCTGCCTGGAGCCCCGTGAGAAGGGGTTTGGGCGTGGGCCTGGTTCCCTGGCAGTGCTGGCACCGATTACTGATGCTCGCCGAGAACAAATGACTAGGAGAAATTGTTCTTTTGCTATATATTCACTCTTTCTGCTCACAAGAGGCTGTTTCTAAATCTGGTTGGCCACCTAGATTCACTCTCATAACTTGGTAGAAACACCCTCACCCATTTTAACTTAGTTGGTGATGGACCAGTTGGCAAGGACCAGGGATCTTTAAAGAAAAAAATTCCTTCCTTGTTATCTATATTTGTGTAAGTTTAAGTCCCATTTCCCGTATTTAGAGTAAAAGTTGGGCAAAGATTTGTCCTCGTGGGGCTGTGAGGTTTGGGACAGAATGCAGAAGGCCTAAGCAAGTGTTGTGAGAGATAGCAAACCTGAGAACGGAGGCCTGTGGCTCTCTGCGGGCAGCCTAGTTCCGTCCTCTTTATAGAGATTGTTGTTTTCACCATCGGATGTCTCTTTTTCCTTGTGGCTAAGACAGCCACATTGTCCCAACCAACACACGTGACCAGTTTTTGAGGCTCATTCTCCGTCTCTGCTCTGAATAAACATTAGATTGCCATCATTAATTTCATGAACAAGGGAAATGAAAAAAGATGTTGGGCCTGCGACTGCTAGTTGGGCTGGGAGATTGTGCTCACTTATCGAATCACTTTAACGTAAACTGTTGTAAACCAGATTCACAATCATGCGCGCGTTTCTCCTGGTTGCTGGGGAAGCTGCTTCACTTGGCCATCTGTGTTCACACATAGAGCAGGGTTAGGGCAGGAGAAAGGGACACCTGTGTTCCATTTCTGGAAATCTCTGTTATTTTCTACCAGGTAATCATCATATTGGCTGATAAATCATGGGGAGAGGAGACATCTGTGAGTTTCTCAATCAAAACCCTAATTCCTTCTCATTCAAGAGTCAAGGGAAAGAAGCTGCAGCAGCGGAAGTTCCGGTTCGGCGTTCTGCCGTTCATTCGGTCAGAAGACGGGACCAGCACACCCAGAGCCCTGTAGTCTCTTGGGCCCAGGCCTCGGTCCTAAAACAGGGCCTCTTAGACTTCTTGGGAAGGGTTGCAACCCTTGATAAAAATGGAGTAATTACAGCCCTGGTTACCTAGGGAATCTATAGGCAGGTTGGCAGTTCTGCATGCTGGAACTGCCTCAGGGCTCACAGAGTGGAAGTGGGCAGAGTTAACAAGGCACATTCGCTACTGTATGACTCTTGATTTATTACCAAGGCCTAGAGCACGATAAGTCTTTTCCCTTTATCTGAAGCTTTAGATCTGTGAATCCTGCTTTAAACCAAAGGCATATTCTTATTATTATTTTTCCTCCACACTATCTTTTCTTTTCCTTCTCCTTCAATCTAGCTTGATGCAAACGGGAAACTTAAGCCATGAATCTGCCTTAGCACAGTGTTTGAAGAGTGAAATTGTCAATGGGTCCCGATTTTCTTACACCAAATAACTTTCTCATTCATACTCTTTGGTCACTGAAGTCGTTGTGCCTAAGGAATTAGGCTTTGTTTTAGCTAAAATCTGCATTTTCTGAGAGCTTTGTAAGAATGAAAGAAAAAGTCAACCAGACAACAGCAAGCAAATTTCAGAGGCGACACTTCATTCTACGGAGCTTAGTTTCCTGGAAAAGGTAACTCCACTGCTCTAGGAGAATAGTTTCAGCACACAGGCTGCAGGCTCTCACTCACCTTCATTCTGAATTTTTTTGTTTCTTTGTTTTGTTTTAGGATGGGAGTAAGAAGAAACACAGGTGTGTATTCACAAGAAGACAAAAGGACACAAGTGATTGATGGCCATGGAGAATCCTGACAAATTTGTAGTCGATATTGTTTGTCAAGAGAAGCTTGTGTGACAGAAGAAGTGTCAGCAACCACCTGAAGTCTCATTCTTCAAGACCTGGCCTGCGAGTGGAGTCAGGGGCTGGAGTGAAACGCTTGTCTGGCTTAACTGGAAAAATCACTCCAGATGAGTGAGAGGGACTGACAGTTAATCATTACAAGGAGAATTTAGTGTGGCTTACAAGGTTGCTACAGGCATAGAAGTGACTGGTTTCAGCCTTCTCTATTAAGATGGTCACTGGAAGGCTTGAAACCTCCCAAAAGACACAAGAGAATGGTGGCTTCGGATTCACAGGCATGTGAGAAAGGCTTCCGGGCCTGCTACCCTATTGTCACAGCCTTTGCCCCATTCCCGTCTCTTCTGAAACCAGGGCCAGTTTTAGCAAGTTCAGATGAGAGGAGGGGAAGGAAAAGCAACAGTTGCTGTCTCTGAATGTGAAAGCTCATCTGGGTAGAACTGCTCATGGACATGTCCAGCCATCACTTGAGGCACCAAGGCTGCAGTCACTTTTTGGTCATTTGTTTATCTATCCATGTCTCCGATCCTTAAATATGTGGCTTCTCATGTGCGTGGTCCTCAAGGGCCTCTGAGTCTAGTGGGGTAGAAGGTTTGGAAATGGAGGTGGATCATAGCTGTCTGATCCGGCAGGAGCCTGCTGAGCCTGGACTGTCACTCAGGATGAAGGCAGGTGGGATTTGGGCCTGGGTCCCTTAGTGTGGTTTTCAGCTTCTTGTTTGGCATCAGGCATTGTCCGCTAGAGGGTCCATCCGGCTTCTAAGGCTTCACCCAGCTAGTTGTAAACTTTGTGCTGTCTTTTAGTGACACATGGTATTTATGAAAAGGATTTGGCTTTGAGTTCTACGTTATTCAAGGCTCACCCAAACCCAGTTTTCCCTTTCATTTGGCCTACCAGTTCTTTGAAAAGAACATAAACTTAATAGATTTATATGACCTCAACTTTTGAATGTCAGGAGACTTTATTGTTTCTATCACAGAATTTCAAACTTGCACGAAATGCAACCATATTAGAGTAGCTGGTTTGGGTCATGTCTGCTAATTTTAAAAGTATAATTAATTTATTAACAGTTTTTCAGACCGACGATCCCAAATTATTGCAGAAAATTTGCTTTAACCGCTTTGTAAGCATGAGGGAGAACAAACAGGACCTGGAAAGTATCTGATGGAACTGTCGGGCTGCCATGGCTCTACCTTTTTGTGGTGAGTTTGCAAATGCCTCAGAGACAAAGCAGTCATGTAGCATGGGACACATGCCCATCAAACACACACACACGCACACACACACACACACACACACACACACACACACACGCACACACAGGCACACATGCGCGCGCACACACCCCACTTTGATTAAATTCAGGGGAGATTCACTCAGGACCTTCCACTGGTTAGGTGAGGCAGTAGGTTTTGACCCTGTAGCAAGGTCCTTAATGATACTTAGCTTATGTTCTTCTCTATTATTTTAGCCTGTTCTTTGTGAAGATGAGCATCACATCACTGTCCTACACAAGGAGAAGTATAGAAATACTCATGGCCTATCAGGGGATGCCCACTGAGGGATGAAAAATCTGTATGGTTCTTGTTGCTTGGATTTAAAGCATCAAACTGTTAATTTTTTATTGAGGAGGCACTACTCTACTCCCTAGCTGTGTACCATAATCTTGAAAACAGATTTTATCAATGTAAAACTGTAAAAAAATATAGCTAGAATGTTATTTCTCTCATCTGCTCAAAACTGGGTTTTATAAAAACTTTCTCTCTCTTTCTTCCTTTCTGAAATAAACACCCAATTGTTCCTTTCAGGACGTATCACTGTAGAGTCACTAAATGTGGGTTTGCTGAAAAACAAGATATGTACAACCAACTTCATTTCCTCTCTTGATAGAGCGGGGAGCCTGGTAGGAAAGGGAAGTGGCACAGACAAACCATGTCTGGATTTCAGGAAGACGTGTGATCATGTCTTATGATGTCCTCGCGGGAAGACGAAGATGGGGAACTGAGGGACAGCTGAACTAGGAGAGGTGATACGACACTGACAGAAAAAGGGTACTGAAGAGGGAAACCATGGGGTGCATTTGTGGATTCTATTCTTTCATGGCTTGGATTGAGGTTTGCACAATCTTAACCCAGAGGGAAAATCTAAAAAAATCAGACCATAAGAGGTTTCATGTGTAGCCTGGCCAACGGTCACGCTCTGTGGATAAAAAGGATAGAGGTTTGCCATGGATTGTGAGCTCTGAAAGTACGGTCAATGTAGCGCAGCTGCCATTAGGATCAAGGTCTTAGCTGCTTTTGAACTGTGGTCAGTTTGGATAACAAGAAGGCAGCCGTTGCACTGTGCTCTGCTGTGGTCAGACTGCGTTTGGATGACTGCATAGCACCAGATGTGGCATTCTGGTTCTCTGATATTGGGCAGAAAGCTGATACACACACAGCTGGACTGAACCTGGGTAAATAAAAGCTTGAAAAACAAATCATACAATGAACAAAGGACCTTGGGACTGTTTGGACAGCCAAGGAGACTAGGAGAGGGGACTATACTCTGATAGTTGGTTTTAAGCATTTAAAAGTTGTTAAATAGAACAAAGAAATAATTTCTGTGTCACTCTCACAGACAAAATTAGTGCCAAAGGCCACAAATCATGGGATAACAGTTCCTTAAACAAGGGAAGCATTAGGCAATAGAATGTGGCTTCAGTCCTGGATGAATCCAAAGAGGGGGCAGGGAAGCTGGTTGGGAAAGCTATGAAGCCTATTGTTTCAGGACGACTCAGGAGTCCAAATGTAAGTGTTTGAGATGGATGAGTTCCTGGCTGCTCCACCTCAGGTTTCTTATCTGTATACATGGAGAATAACAGCTTCTCTCCTTTCAGGTGGTTGCCACAAT
This sequence comes from Psammomys obesus, assembly GCF_907164565.1. Lineage (NCBI taxonomy): Eukaryota > Metazoa > Chordata > Mammalia > Rodentia > Muridae > Psammomys > Psammomys obesus. The sequence continues at coordinate 32,030,777 of NW_026596069.1, read as the reverse complement.
TCACATATAATAATTCAAGTCAAAGGCTTCTGTTTCCTGCCACTTCAGTAAATAAGTGACAGTTGTTGGTATTGCTAGTCTTGACATGCATCAGGGCTGATGCCATCTCCTCCAAATCTTACACTTAGTGTTTTTGAGCAATATAAGAGCCAAAGGGAATAAGTATATTCCCACCATACCCCAGAAAACAACATTCCTTTATTTTTTTTGGTCTGTCTTAAATTCATGCCTCCAAACCTAAACAAAACAAAACAAAACAAAACAAAACAAAACAAAACAACTCCCCCCCAGTCTTGCAAAGATCCATTCTGAGCACCCCTGAATATGCTTTTGTTAATGTTCTTTGAAATGGCAATCATATTATGCGGAAACCACAGAAGGATATGCCCAAGTTAAAATTGTGTTACAGACTTTTATGCCTACCAATTTGTTATTGTTTCTTTGCCTTGTATTAATATCATATGAGTTGAGTAAGTATTGAAATAATTGTGTAATTAAAAAGAATTATAGTCATCATTAGAGAACAAAACACAAATGAAACTGGGGTTTAACAATGTATTAGGCTTTTATCCAACTTCCTGGTTGCAGCCCACTGGCTCGCTGACAGAACACCCACATCACATTTGCTGGAGAGAAAACCATTTCCAAGGGTCTAGGTCCCCTTTCTTTATCTCCATGTAGATGGGTGTCTGCCTGAACACACAGCAGGAAGTCACCAGAGGGCATACTTGGACTGTCAGTGACCAAGGGACAACAGCTGGAAAGCACAAAATGACTTTTGACTTCGGCCTCCTTTTGGATAGAGTGATGGTTTCCAATCCACAGCTTTGGAACACGTGGAGCCTGAAGGCTGCCTTGCTGGACAAACCAGCACTGAATGCCGGGCATCTGCAAGAACATCTTAGGGAGTGGCCACAGCCTTTAGGCTTTCTGCTTCTCTGTCTGCGCCAGCAGTGCGTTGAGAAGTTAGACAACCGACACACAGAGAAATCTCTAGCCTGGGAACGGGGGACACAAAGAATTCTGTTTCTGTGTTAATTGCTTTCCAAACTTTCAACAAGAAGCACCAAATCCCACTTGTTCCACCTGTAAAATGATGATTAGAAACGGTTCCTGAAGGTCATCTAAGATCCATCAGTGGCTGGATTCCTCTCTCTCTCTTACCTGTGCCATCCCTCATTTTTGCTTTTTTCCTCCACCCCTTTCTTCCTCTTTTTTCCCCCAGTTAAGGACAGTTGAGGGTCTAATGATAACCTGTTTTGAGCAGCTTTGCTATGAGTTTGCATGCTGCAGACACAGCCTCTGTCTGCCACAGAAAGTGATGAAAGCTGAGTACCTGGGTTTCAGGAGCTACAGCCTCAAATACTCACTCATACCTTGTTCGGTTCTCCACAGTTAGGCATGGTTGGTATCTACAGGACAAAGTAATTCGGCAGCTTGAAGCATTGATTGTACTCAAGTACCCTGGAGAAAAGGCTGAAACGCCTATGCTTATGCTAAACAGAAAGGTTGTGAAACTTAGTTTAAAAAAATGCAGACTTTTAAGATGTGTGCAGTGGTTCATGCCTGCAATCCAGCACTCAGGGAGGCAGAGGCAGGCAGATCTCTGTGGATTGGAGACCAGCCTGGTCAACAAAGCAAGTCCAAGACAGCCATGGTTACACAGAGAAACCCTGTCTTGAAAACAAAACCAAAACCAAAATCCAAGAACCAAAACCACCACAACAACAACAACAAAATGCAGACTTTTAAAAGTCTGAGGAATGGTGTATCTCAGGAAGTAGGATGTCTCATATGGATAAATAATACCAAAAAAAAAAAAAAATTCACATGCCCATAGACAAGAGAGCCAGGCTTTTGGCCATCTGTATCAGCTAATCGTCGTCTGCTGGTATCCCTGGGTGAACTCTCAGAGGTGACACTCTAGCAGGGCCACCTCCCCTGAGGCAGCAATGGCTGTGATGTATGGCGTCAGTGTGTGCTGAACAGCAGCCTCCTTCTGGTAGCTAGCAGCTGGCCATGATGAAAGGCATTTACATCATGAAAGCCAACAAAGGCTACACACACTGGACACCTTTACAAGCCCCCAGGGATCTGGCTGTTAAACACTTGCTGACACACCCCTGCCCAACACTCTGGGAAGTTAGGGAATGGCGCCCTGGCTGGTGATGGGGAACCAGAAGCGTACCACCTGCATCTGCTCCACAGGAGTTACAGAAGACCAGCCCCAGACTATCTTTCCAGCAGCTGGACGGCAACTGTTTCTTCAGAACTGGCCTTACTACCCTCTTCCAAAATGTGTGGTTTTGAGATGCATAGAGATAATAATTGACAAAATTCTATTCAAAACAACGATGGTTTTTGAGCATAAGAGAACAACAGAGCATTGACAAAGAAGGTATGTATAAACTGAACGCCTGCATGAGGAGATGAAAATGGGTTCTGCTGTGTGGTCTAGAGAAGGCATTCGGAATAGCTGCAGAACCGCAGTACTTTGTTTCAGAGTCTAGCCTTTAAAATGCTCTATTTTATTCAAATGCAGTGGGAGTTAAACCCTTTCTAGTTTTCAGTGCCGGGGATCAAACCTAAGGCTTTGTATATGCTACGTGGATACTGAACCACAGAGCCACACCTCCAGCTCCTGGTTAAACAAGTTATTAGGGAGAATTTTAAATGCGTAAAGCATACCTGTATATGCTGCGTAGTATAAACCCCCAGCCAATCACTGCTCAGATTAACTAACTAACTTCTGGCTACTCTCTTTCATTTATATTCCTGTCACGATTCCTGGGGCTTAAGGGGAAAACTGAAGACAGTTAACTGGGCAAAGGGTGAATGCAAGAGAGGTCGGGTGGATGGTGAGTAGGCACTGAAGGATTTCCTTACCGTCTGTAATATACAGAGCGCTTGGAGGACAGGTGAAGCACATTGCTTATTCATCTTACTTACTGCTGTTCTTTTTATTGTTTGACAGTTCCAAACTTTCATATAAAGATTGTTAGTTCTTTTCCCTCCCATTCTCCTTGCTCATTCCTCCCTCTCCCAAACAGCAACCTTTATTCCAACATGTCACCTCCCACATTCTGACTTTGTGTGTGTGTTTACGTGTGTGACCCAATGAGTTTAATCAGATTTCCTGCTAGAGTGTGATTGAGAGTTTATTCACTGGAGCAAGGATAACCAATCAGAGTCTACACCAATTATTTTGATAATTGGTACTTAGTGTGACTCCCCAAGATTGTCCCCTGACCACACACAACAATTGGCATTTAATAAAATGGCATTCCAACCCTCATCCATGAAGGACCTGCATTCTTTTTATTGCCAGATCTTCCCCAAATAAGTACTCATGGGAAGAAGAGAAGAGTTGCAATAAAGGAAACACCATCCTTTGCTCTCTAAATACCATGTCTGTTAGTTCTGTAACTGTAAAAAATCCAAGACCTTAACCTCCTAAGGACAGAGGCATGTTCCAGCTAAGAGCTGTGCAGTGTCCAGTCTGTGAGCAGGCAGAACTTCTGTCTTTGGATGTGGTGGGGTTGCAGGATGGTGATTCTGCAGAGAGCGTATGGAGCAAAACTCACTGCACTGCTATGGTGGAACAGATCCTTCAGCTTGTGGGTAATCAGCGACACATAAGATGCGCCATGGCCTTTTCTTTAGACCTTTTTAGTTCAGACATAAAAGAACATACACAAGGATAACTTGTTTGCTTCTTGAACAAGTTAGGGCCAGTATGATGGCTAAGTAAGTAAAAGGGCTCACTATCAAGGCTGACAATCTGAGTTCAATTCCATGGAGCTATACATGGGAGAAGAAAACTGACTCCCCAAGATTGCGCTCTGGTCACATACATGCTGTGGCAACCGTGCCCTAAGTCAATGAGTAAATAAACAGATAAAAAATTAATCAGTGTAGCAAGCATGCAAACTATTAGGTTTCACCATGACATTTCCAGCAGACATTCGTTTGTGTTAACTTTTATCCCTGCTCTTCTCTCACACCTCCTGAGGACCCCCACCCCCTTTTACTCTACCCACCCTCAGCTTCCATTCCACGTTCATGTCACTCATACACGAGGACAACTTCTGAGTAAAAATTCTAAGTGCTGCTCAATCCTAAGATTTCTCACTCTAACAAGATAGCAAGCATTTTTTTATTTTTTTTTTATTTTTTTTGGGCAAAGACATTGCATTAGAAAGCAGATGAGCTTAGATCTTCTTGTGATCTTATTATGCAACAGCTTATGGGCCATCTGCATTTTTTTCTTTCTCTTTTTGTTTTCCTTATAAACTCTCTTGTGGTCTGGGATAAGGGATGACCTCTGACCTTTTCCTACCAAGAGCAGGTTTCCTTTCTCTTTTGTTTACTAGCTAACCCCTCTCTCCCTCTTACTGGTTGTAATTCCAAAGATAATGCACCTGTTAGGTTTTGACAAACTGGAGTTCAAAGAGTAAGTAATGGGCTCCTGGGATATCTTGAAGAATTAATAATTAATTCAGCATGAATGAATAAACCAGGGGAATGTTTGATTCAGCCATTATGTATTTATCAGCGGAACAGCCAGGCAAGGTCAGTTTAGATTGGGCAGACAATTTAAAAACAACATGAGACCACTGGGAACTCCAGAGAGCCAGCATGGAAGAACAGCAGATACAATGCATGAGTCTCTAGCAAAGTTTCTGTGCAGCTGTTTTCTAGGTCAGTTGTAGCAGATTATTGTAGTGCCTATGATGCAGCCATGTCCTTCAGGCACGTGGAAAACCTGAGAGAGGAGCCATTCTAATTCCATAGACAAGTACCTGAGCAGACAGTTTCACTTGCCAGGTGCATGAAGGAGGCTGTTGACAGTTTGTAAGTCTGCGCCCATAGGGATCAAAGGCAGAAAACAGAAGAAAGCATTCTTTCCTAAGGCTCTGTTATGGCTGAATATTGGAAAAGGCTGCATGGCCTTCGATTCTCATCTTTTCTAGCTAGTAAATCTCGAGGACAGGTTTGGTAAGTTTAGCACTGACTATTAGCTGCTGAATTTCTGGTGAGTTCCCCCCCCCCCCCCCACACACACAGTTACCAGGAATCAGATGCTATTCCTTTAATAGTTCTCTTGGCTTCTTTCTTTTTTTTTTTTAGTGGAAATGTCATAATGTTAAAGTAAGTATGATATTCAATCAAGGTGCATGAGTGCTTCTGACAGCCCATTAGAAAAGTGGTATTTTAAAAAATAGGGCAGGTGTATATGTGTGTATCAAAGGTGTGTATTGCATTTCAGCTTTTAGGATTGATGTTCTTTTATAGATTTTTGGGATACCCTAGGTTCATATCAAAATTGGGAGAAAGATGCAGAGATTTCTGATATGTTCCTGGTGCACCGTACACATCTCCTTTACTATCGGCTCCACACACCAGACAGATACGTTTGCTTCACTGATGAACGTGACAATGACATAGCTTGATTTCTCAATGCCCTTAGTTTACGGTAGGGCATGAGGATTCCGTTTTGGTATTGTACAGCCTGTGGGTTTTGAAACATGCATGCTCACGTGTATCTGCTCTTAGACCATCATATGGTCAGTTGTTGTGTGTGTTAGAAAATGAACCCATGCGTGCTAACTAAGGCGCTACACGGGGGTGCAACTGCAGTTCTTGGGATTTCACTTTAAGAAGATCTTGATTCTTATACAACCTTTGTTCTTTTCAGCTAGCTTCACATTGGAGAGGCTGAGGAGATCCAGGCTGTTTGATCCATGGGACCTCAGCAGTCCCAATCTGTGGCACAAGGCCTAGAGGAACTTTAATGAGCAGCTGGACTGTAGTCCCCACTGGTAGGTTGCAGAAGCTGGTCACAGCAGGACAGATGAACTTGCGGGCTGAGCTTACAGGCAGGCAGGCAGGCTTTCCCCTGGGACCCTTTATATCTAGGCTGCTGGCAGAAGGTGCCACCACCCCTAGGGGCGGGCTTTCTTCCTTAGTTAATTATTCCTGGAAATACCCCCACAGACTGCCCAGAGGCATATGTCTTAATTGATTCCAGGTCTCGCCCAGTTAACAACCAAGATTATCCACCACACAGGGTATAATTTAGACCAGGATTTTTTTTTCTTTTTTAGCAAATATTTGATTATTGGGAAAATAATGTTGTAATTTAAAGCTGTTACCGAAAACAAGGAGCCCAGGGCGAGTAAGGATGCTAGTGTGTTTTCAGTCCATCCAAGTGGACAGCTTCTCAGCCACGACACATCTTTAGGCTTTGAGTCTGACAGTAGGGTTTAAACAGTCTTTAAAAAGAACACACATTGAGTCCTTTTGAACATCTGTTTTTTGAAGTCTTTCAGAAATTAAATCTATATGTGAAGGAATCCCAACCGACCTACCTTACCTTGCTCCATCTCCGTGGTGCTACAGTCATCAGTGGCTTTAATGTTCTCAGCTGATATCAAGATAATCCAAACTGAGAAGCTGTCCTGCAGTAGCCTCGTTTCTCAATGTTCTGATAAAATGCCTGACAAAAGCAGCTCAAGGGAGGAGAGGTTCATTTTGGCATACAGCTGAGGGTACAGTGCAGAGGGCAGGGCAGCCAGGATGACTGGAGCTTGAGGCAGTGGCTCGCATTGCATCCATAGTCAAGTCGGCGCCCAGAAACACATGCTGGTTGCTCAGCCCGCTTTCTCCTTTAATACAGTTCCGGGCACAGCACTGCCCTCACCCCAGGTAATCTGCCCATTTCAACCTCCCCAGAAGTGTCCTCACACATTTCCCAGGTGATTCTAAATTCAGTTAGGTTGACACTGAAGAAAAAAACATCCTATGGCCTTAATTACCCTAACATTTTAACTGTCTAAAATGCTTGTGGCCAAATCAAAGGAACACAGAGCTCAGAACACACAGTTGAATTGTGATGACAGGGATAGAAAGGAAATGGGGGACTAAGAATGAATGAGAGATGTAAAAATGCAAATCAGCAAATGGTAAGAGACAGACACATGGATAAAGAGAAAAGGTGAACTGTTACTGAGTGTGTGTGTCAGCTTTTCAGTTGTGGCATGTGTGTTCTGGCCCCCAGATGGCAGGGAAGTGTGATGGTGAAATGTTGTGGCGTCTGAAGGTTGGGAAGCCATGAAAAGGCGGAGGTGGACGAGAGTGGGTGTGCGCGGTGCCCACGGCAGGCTACTGAGAGGGTTTAGGGTGTAACATCATGTATGATCTGTGACTCCAGGGAAAGGTGACACTTTGTAATGGAGCACTGATTCCCGGTGCTCCAGGGAGAAGACCAGTGTGAACAGGTCAAATGGTCAGATCCTAAGTTAGGTTGTGTAGGTGTCGGTCCCTGCAGCAGATGGGGATTAGGAAGCTCCAGACAGCAGGGGTGTCTCTGACTCTGTTATCTGCTGTGGACCCTTCCCCAGCTGGGCTGCCTTGTCTGGCCTCAGTGGGAGAAGATACACTTAGTCCTGCTGCAGCTTGATGTGCCAGAGTGGGTCGGTAGCAATGGGGGGGGAGGACTCCCCTTCTCTGAGAAGAGGAAGGGGGGACGGGAAGAGGGGGTGTGAGGGTGGGAGCGGGAGGAGAGGAGGGAGGGGGTGCTTCAGTCAGGATGTGAAGTGAATAAATAAATGAAGTGAGAGAAAAAAGATAGCTCCGAGCAAAGTGGGATACTTAGCTAGCGCTGTTTCACAAAGGACGTGAACTTATATCTGAAAGGCAGATGGAATAAGCTGGGAGAAGGTGGTGCTAGGTGAAGGTGAGGCATTTCAGGCAGAGAGAACTGACAGGTTAGGTAGGGATGAAGAACATGGGTGCTGGGACCTGTGACGAAACCCAGCATGTACATTTGTGCATGCAGCCAGCAGTCACTGATGGTGCCCTGCCCACCTGTCATCCTGGGTGTGAAGACCACAATACAAGAAGGCCTGTGCCTGTAGGGAGCACTGGACAAGCCTCCAGTGGGCCAGTGTGGCTGAGAAGTTCTAGGAAGACCTTTCACTGAGAAAAGGCGAACTAAGTTGTGTGATTATGGCCAAGATGTCCGAGAGGGAAGCAGCCGAGAGGAGTAACATTAAACTAAAAATTAGGATTTGGTTTCTAGACTGAACTTTTACAAGGTAAATTTAGAAATATTAACACTTTAGTGAGTTTGCTTGAGTGATTCACAAATTAGGCAGTAGTAAACTGTGAGGGGCTTGAGTTGTCCTTGAGGACAACAGGGGAAAGTTTTTAGGTGTTTTCAGAAGCAAGGAAATACATTTTTAAGATTACTTAAGGCAAAAATCCCCCAGTTAGAGATTAGCTGGCAGTTTCTGGCTAACTAAGCTTAAGTTTTGTTTTACTGTCAGTGTGGAGTTTGGTTTCAGTTTGCATTGGAATAGGAGGTGTTGGATCCAGTCATAGCCTCCTCCCTCTTTCCCTCCCAACCCCACCCTCCCTCCCTCATCTCCTCCCTGCTCCCTTCCAAGTCCACTGCTAGGGGAGGTCCTCCTCTCCTTCCATCTGACTTTAGCTTATCAGGTATGTTCAGGACTGGCTGCAATGTCCTTATCTGTGGCCTAGCAAGGCTGCCCTTCCCTGGGGGGGAGGGGAGATAAATGAGCCAGTCATTGAGCCCATGTCAGAAATAATCCTTGTCTCCCTTACTAGGGAACCCACTTGGATACTGAGCTACCATGGGCTACATCCGAGCAGGGGTTTTAGGTTATATCCATACATGGTCCTTGGTTGGAGAAACAGTCTCATAGAAGACCCCTGTGCCCTGATATATTTGGTCCTTGTGGAGCTCCTGTCCTCTCTAGGTCATACTAACTCCCCCTTTCATATGATTCCCTGCACTCTGCCCAAGGTTTGGTTGTGAGTCTCAGTATCTGCTTTGATACACTGCTAGGTAGAGTCTTTTAGAGGCCCTCAGTGGTAGGCTCCTGTCCTGTAACTTGTTTTCTCCTATATCCAATGTCCATCCCCTGGTATGAAAGTGCCTACAGTGGGAAGAGAAGTCATGGGAAGGTGAGGCATGGAAACCTTATTCATGAAAGAAAGCTCAAGTTGAAATCCAAGCTGACTGCCTCAGTTTCTCCAGCGTGTTTCTACTGGATGGTTTGAGTGCCTAATTCGATGGTCTTTTGCTATGTATTATCTCTTTCTCTCTCTCTATGTATCCATTATCTATCTATATATCATCTATGTATGTATCTATTTTCTCTTACTATTTATTTTTTACTTTGACTTGTTGCATATTTAATAAATTGACTTCTCATTAAAAACCCAAATTATGGGCATTGTTATTGTAGCTCATTCTCCAGACCACACAGAACAAACAATGGGATTAGGAGCTGGGATGGAGTGTAAAAACCCAGGCTCTGAGCATCAGTGCTGTTTCCAATACCTGACAGTTTTGACTTGGGGCAGTACTCCTGGTGGTTGAAAGGTACATGGGACAATGAAACTAGAAACAATGCACATTGTGCATTAAACAGACACTGTGCTTCAGTTAGGGAGACGTGACACCATTTTACCACAACTACAAATACTTAATGATAATAAAAGGAAACACTGTAGAAATTTGACATGTGGATCTATACACAAAGTGAAGCAAATAGGAGATTTTGGTGGAGACCCCATGCAAGCTGAAAGCATTGGGTTTTGGCATACCTTCAAGAAGTGTTATTTCTTTCTTCAAGGTGGTGATCTTTCCTGTTGAGGCAAATCTGTGTGTGTCTCTTAGACTTGCCAGTAACACACTGCTGCCTGCTGTTTCCCCTGTGAAGTCACTTAAATTAAGGAGTGTCCTCATCAACCTCATTAGGTCCTTGGGGAGGTCACATGCAGAAAGCTACTCAGGAGTCCTTGTACACACCAATCATGCTGGAGCTGCTTGGGAAAAGTACTTCTAACCAAAAAAGAGCCTGCACTTAGCCTCCCTTTGAAGACAAGGGCCGAGCAGCCACAGAACTGGCCCTTGGTCACATAGTCAGTGCTGTGGTTGTTCTCTGGCTGAGGAATGAGAACCATGAGGAGGCATGGGTTTGAGGTCTAAGTAGATCATAAAACGCTGTGGCCACAGTCGTGGTTTGGTAAGTGAGTTCTGAGCCAAGGAGGCTGAAGAGATGCCCCAGCACATTGCTGTGGGAAAGAATCAGAGCTCTACACATCCTGCTGCTTGGGGACTGGGAAAGCAAGCTTGTTTCTTTATTTTAAATATGAATTTTAAGAGCATTGTTTCAGCTGAATTGAAAAATCCAGAAATTAAAGAAGTACCTCAGAACTTAATATAGGTACCATGAGAACCTGCTCCAGCAGACCCAGGCTGGGCGGCTGGGCTTGACTTGTCTCATTAACAGCTGTACTCTCTGCTCTTCGCTCAGCTTCGGGTTAGGGCTTCTGCTGATTTGGAAACTGTGGAAATTTGTTGTAACTGAGGGGAAATAATCATGTGGTTTCTTCCAAGTCCTTTTCCAGTTCTTTTTTTCTTTCTGAATTCCATGGGAAAATTACCCAGCAGGCCAGCTCATCTAAGATGCAGCAACACTCGCTCTGCTTGGCCACTTTTGCTTTCTAGCTGTAACATAATCACATTTCCCACACAATTTGTTATTTTTTCTTTCAAATTAGTAGATATAAAATGCTGATGGCTCTTTGAGGGAGTGACCCTCTGGAGGCTCTGTCTCTCCCTGGGCTGTCCTTTGTGTGGGAACAGATGATGCTGGACAGCTAGCCCATCTGCCCACTTTGTGGTGATCCATCACCCTCAGCCTTTTTACTAACAGCCGCAGGTGAATCACTAATTGGCTCCACATTTGCATACGTAAGCCAGGGACGTGCAGGTTCACGGTTATAAATCTCAGTCATGCAGGCAGAGCAGAAGTGTTAGCCTCCATCGCTCATCTCTTGCTTTCCCCATCAACTCCTTACCTACTTGGAAGTAGGTTAAAGAAATAACTTGGTATATTAATTTGCTAGAGAAAGTGGCATTATTCTTAAAGAAGAAATAACTGAGAAAAACAACAAAAAAGCATTACACAGGGCACCATTAGATAGTAGCAAGGAAACATGTTCTTGTCAATGGCATATAATTTAATTATTTTATTATGCCAATTCTTTGGTGGAGTTTTCATGGAAAAGACTTGCAAAAATAAGGCTCCTTTTTCTCTCTCCTCCTTCCTTCCCTTCCCCTTTCTTATTTGTCCCCCCTTTCTCTTTCTTGGCACTGACTCACTGGCTAGATAGCCTGGGTGTCCTTAAATTCTCAATTCTCTTGCTTCCTCCTTCTGACTGCTAGGGCTGCAGGTGTGTGCCACCACATTAAGCTACAAACAAAAGGCTCTCAGGTGGTTCTGAGACAATGAAGTCTCCTTTATCTGTCTCATATTGGACCTGACCTTTAGGAATCTGAGAAAAATCCAAATTTCACATCACATTTGAGCAGAGTTTGTTGTAGTCTCAGGTCCCGTGGCCTGAGTGGTCATGGTCTCTGCTTGGCGATGGTGCTAAAGGCCTTCAAGCAGTTAGTCTGATCATGTAGTCTATACTCTGTCTGCAGTCAGACACATTCCACTTTTAAGAACATCCTAATTTGCTAAGGAAACTACTATCATCCTTGGGTACAATTTGCTAAGGAGTCACCTGTGTCCAGCATAGTCTGGCCATGGGATCAGTTCATGTTAACACTTAATTTTTGGTCCTTGCATAGCAGTATGGAAGGAGAAAAGTAGTTGGTGTAACTAGCACTTATGATTACATCCTGGCCACAAGCAACAGAGTTCTCAGTCCACCAAGTTAGAGTAGAATCAGGTAGGTATAAATAAATAGCTTGGGTTTCTGCCAGTGTGATCTCTCATGCCAGGATGGAGATGCCCGGTTTCCTCTGCAAACAGTCAGCTAATGTGGGCCATATTCCTGTACAAGGTGGTTATAGTTCTTCAGCTGCACTTTGTATGTGGTGTGTCTGCCTCCCTCCTTGCTGACCTCGGCTGCCTGATGCCTATGTTAATTCTTTGTCTCTCAGAGGCTGTTTCTTTTTGAATGTGGTATGATGTCACATTTCCCAACATTACCTAGGTGGTACCTTTTCTTCTCCTTTGTGAGTTAATTTTGTCTTGTTTATCCAAGATTTGTCTTCTTTTGAGACAAACAGGAATGGTTCTGGCTTGCAGGGAAGAGAAGGGAGGGAAGTGGGGAGAATAGCGAGGCATGTCAGTGTCTGCTGTAATATTCTGCATGTCAGGTCCAAAAGAAACTCAGGTTGAATGGATAATGTGGTTCCTATTCCCACACCAATGCACATGCTGGACTTTAGGCTTTCTCAGTAAGTACCTGTTACAGAGCACTGTGCATCGCTGCCATCTAGCTCCTCTCAGCTCTTCTCACCCTAAGTTTACCCAGCCTGCAGCCCTCCCCTCCCACAGCTGCTCGCTCCAGTGTAACCCCGACACTTTGCCATGCATTCTTTTGGTTCCCTTTGGCCTCGTGCCTCTTGGTTCTTTAAGCCCTCTCTCGGTCCTGGTGTTTCTCCTTGCCCCCAGTCCCTCCCTGCATGGCCTACTCAGTCTACCGGCCATGTTCAGTATAATGCTTTCTCTCCAGGCTCTGGACTCTCCCAGATGCCTTTGGCTGAACTCTCCTTCATACCCACAATAAAACCTTCTCATCGACCTTACCTTAGAGCAGTCATTTCATTCACTGTGAAGCAAACATATACCAAGTCTCTGTCTTGCAGAACCAAACAAACTTCTCACTTACAAGGTATGCAGTCAACTCTGATGGCATTTGTTCTAGGTCATGGTCAAGCTCTTATGGTCTTGCCTTTCATTAATACTTGGCACTTTCTCCTATGGCAGAGGGCAAGCAGCAATGAGCATAGGCGATCAAGTTTAACTATACAAGCACCTTAAAGCAGTCCACCTTCTGGTTACTTCTAAGGACACTCTAATTGGGAATTTGGTTAAGAACATTTCCATGGGGGAAGGTGGCTTCCAAGATGGTGGTGACCAGTGCACACCATATCTGAGGGGCACAGGATCTGAAACTCTGAAATTGGTGAGTGGAGGGGCAGCTGAAGCCAGAACATCCACACTGAGGCTTCCTGGGCGAGAGGGGACAACCCTTGAGCTGTGACAGTTTGGATCCGGGTCACCTGTGGGCATCTCTGGGGACTGAGAGTGGAGAACATCCAACCCCCTGCACTTCCCTTTTCCCCAAGCATGGATATCCCAGCTCGGCAAGGAGGCCAGCAGTGGTCTCTGTCCCAAGCGCTGAGACTTCTTGGCTGAGACTGTAGTGATTGCCCCAAGCTCAAGCCTCAGTGCTCAGAGACTGAAACAGCACAGGCAGAAATCCCAGAGCTGCAGCTGGGGCTAGTCAGCAGCTCGTACAAGTAGGAGCCTCTGCACACTCAGTGCCTGAGGCTACAGAGGCATCCCTGCCCGGCAGCCAAACAGTGAACACCACTGAGCTGATGGATCTCCTGCACTCTAATTGGCCCCTGCAGGCCCAAATCTGAGAGTAGAGAACAGAGGAATCCCCTGTGCTTTCCAATTATGCCTGGGGGCAAGTGAGTGTGCCTTTAAGTGAGTGTGCACAGAGCCCCAGATCCAGGGTCCCTCTACACCAGCAGCCAATCATCTGACCCCTCTTACACACACTCCTACTATGGGCAGCACAGGGATCCTTGAGACAGCGTTCTCAACATTGAAGCCCCTGCTCTGTGGGTCTCCCAGTGGAGTCCAAGCAAACAATTTCTGGAGCCCTGAGAGATCTGAATACCAGGAAGAGAGTACGACAGGCCTGTAGGTCACTGAGGTATTCAGGGTATCTGCACACGAGCATTGGCCTGCATCTCACCTTCCCTCTTCCCCCTAACACCACCCTTCAGCATCTACAAGCTCTAGCACCCTCTCCCTCAAGGCACACGGCCATGCACATGCCTGCACTTGCTCACATAGGCCTGTGAAACTTCCTCCCTTAGCTACAGCCGAAACACCAAAATCCATGCTTAAGCCTGTGGACTTCTCTCATCTTCCTAAAGAATATTCCAGACACCAGAAACGGACCCAGTCTGAAGTACAGACTCCAGGAATAAACAGTGAAGGTTATAGAGAAGCAGATGGCTAGAGGTTGGCATTAGAACACATCCAACAAAAATCAGGACATCACAGCTTCACCAGCAACCCCCAAAAGAAATGAATATTTTAATTCATTGGAAACACAGGAAAATTATTTTAAAGCTATACTTATCCAGTTATTAGAAGCACATAAAGAGGAAATGAACTACGCTTTCAAAGAAACATAGGTAAATACAGCCAAACAAATAGAGACACAAGTAGAGGCACAAGTAGAGGCACAATTCTTGGCATATGGAGAGGAAATGAACCAAAAAGTAGAGGCCATCATGGAAAGACAGGAATCCACATTCAAACAGATGAAGAAAATGGTGCAAGACATGAAAACAGAATTAGAATCAATAAAGAAAACACAAACAGAGAAAACCCTGGAGCTGGAGAACTTAGGGAAAAGAGCAGGAACCACAAAGGTAAGCATCACCAACAGAATATAGGAATAGAAAAGAGAATCTCAGGCACTGAACATAAAATTACAGAAATGGATACATCTCTCAAAGAAAAAATAAAATTTGAAAAGTTCCAAACACAAAACGTCCAAGAAATCAAGGATGCCATGAAAAGATGAAATCTAAAAATAATAGGAATAGATGAAAAAGAAGATTTCAGGCTCCAAAATCCATAAAATATTTTCAAAAAACTAAAGAAGAAAAATTTCCCAACTTAAAGGAAGAGATGTCCATAATGTACAAGAGGCCTATAGAACACCAAATAGACTAGACCAGAAAAGAAACTCCTCATGTCACATAATAGTCGAAACACTAAATCTACAGAACAAAGAAAAAATATTAAAAGCAACAAGGGAAAAGGCCAAATAACATATAAAGGTAGCCCTCACACCAGACTTCTCAACAGAAACTATGAAAGCCAGAAGACACTCTCTGGAAACCTGTTAGCCAAGCCTACCAGAGAAGCAAGTAGGCCAGCAAAGCAGGTAGGGCAGCATCAGACTTTACTCTCCCTCTTCTCCTCAACAGCACCCCCTCCCCAGTCTCACTGTCAACTCTGCAGCTCACTGCCTGCTGTGGCTGCTCCTTACCCTCTGCCCTGACTCCTGGGGGACTAAGTAGATCCTAGTGGAACACCATGCTTTCCTCCCTCCGATGGGCTTCTTCAGGACTCCCCTAGGCAGGGTCCCCATTCCTTAGTTTTAGGAGCTGACTCCAATACCCAGAAACACATTTTGCCTGGAATCTCAAGTGGCCAGACCTACCAAGATCACAATTTTTTTTCCTATCAGGCAATACACAGCCACCCCACTTTTCTAAGAATCATAGAGGAAACAAACAAAAGAACATAGCACTCACCCAGAAAAGATAAGACCAGATATCAGTATCTAGAATTATAATCATCCAAAACCTAGATGCTAGACACTAGCCTGAAGACACACCCAATTACAGCCAGGATAACTTATCTCCACTAGAGCCCAGCAACCCCACAACAGTAGTGCCTGAGTACTGCAAAACAGCTGAAGTACATGATAAGACAATGAAATGGCCTGTATGAATGATAGACTTCCCTAAAGAGGAAATGAGTAAATTCCTTTAGTAAATCTATGAAGACACAAACAAAAACTAGAAGGAAATGAATGAAACAGTTCAAGACCTGAAAGTGGAAATAGATTCAACAAAGAAAACCCAAAATGAGGGAAATTTGGAACTGAAAAATTTAGGAACTTGAACATGACCCTCAGAGGCAAGACTCAACAACAGTATAAGAGATGGAAGAAAGATTCTCAGGCATTGAAGACATGATAAAATAAACAGATTCCTTAGTCAAAGAAAAATGTTAAATTAAAAAAAAAAACCTCCAGATATAAAACATCAAGGAAGTATGGGATAGCATGAAAAGACCAGATGTACAAATAATAGGAATAGAAGAAGGAAAAGAAACCTAGGTCAAAGGCTTAGAAAATATTTTCAAGAGAAATCATAGGAGAAAATTTCCATTGTATCAGGTACAGGGGACATAGAAAACACCAAAGACTAGACCAGACAAACAAAGACATCCCTTTTGTCACACCATAATAAAAGCAGTAAACATACAGAACAAAGTAAGAATATTAAAAGCTGCAAGGGAAGAAGACCAAGTAACATATAACGGAACATATAAAGTAACATATATTACAATAACACTTGCCTTCTCAGTGGGGACTCTAAAGGCTGGAAGAGCCTGGACAGATCATCCTGCTCTCTCAGAGATCACTGACACCAGTCCAGATTACTATACCGAGCAAAAATTTTAATCACAGTGGATGCAGAAAATAGGTTAATTCATGATAAAAATAACTGTAAGCAATATCTGTCTTTAAATCTAGACACACACAAAACCCAGGATAGCTAAAATAAACAAACAAACAAACAAAACTTCTAGAAATATCACCATTCCATGTATCAGTATGTACTACAGAGCTATAGCAGTGCAGGCTTGCATTGGTAAATACACAGGTACACTGATCCATGAACTCTAATTGAAGACCCAGACACAAATCCAAATACCTATTAACACCTGATTTTTGATAAAGAAGCCAAAAGTACATGGTGGTGAAAAGACAGCATCTTCAACAACTGGTGTTGGCTAGACTGGTGGCTGCACACAGACGAATTTAAGTGGATCCATACTATCACCCTGCACAAAACTCAACTCCAAATCGATCAAAGACCTCAACCTAAAGCCGGATACCCTGAGCCCGCTAGAAGAGCAGGTGGAAGAATAGCCTCCAAGTCGTTGCCACAGGAAAAGACTTTCTGAACAGAACACCATTAGCACAGGAACTAAGATCAACAATTAATAAACAGGAGAAGCTTCTATATGGCAAAGGACACCATCATTCAAACAAAGTGGCAGTCTGCAGAATGGATAATTAAACATTTTTCCCACTATTGTATTTAATCACTTTACAGCCCCCTCCCTCCTCTCCACCCAGCCCCATCCTCCCTCTCCCTACCCCATTCCCCCTCCTCCTCAGAGAAGGGGAGTTCCCTATGGATAACAACCCACCCTGGCACATCAAGTCACAGTAGGACTAAGCACATCCTCTCCCATTGAGGCCATACAAGGCAGCCCAGCGAGGGAAAAGGAATCCTAAGGCAGGTAACAGAATCAGAGACAGGTCCTACTCCCATTGTTAGGGGACCCACATGAAAACCAAGCTGCACATCTGCTACATATGTGTAAGGGTCTTGCCCATGCAGGCTCTTTGGTTAATCAATCACACACCACTGCAAACCCAAGAGATGGCTAATATCTAAAACAAACAAACAAACAAAAACAAAAAACAATAAAATCCCCAACCCCCAAAAAACACCAAAGCAAACCAAACCAAATCCAAAGAACTTCTCAAAAGAAACCCCTAAAAACAATCAACCAAACAAAACACACACAAAACAACACACTCACAAGCAAACAAGCAAACACCAAGACATCAAGGAACAAATAATCCAATATAAAAATGGGGTACAGATCTAAAAAAGTCTCAAAAGAAGAAACTCAGTGATTGAGAAGCATGTAAAGAAATGTTTAACATTCTTAGTCCTCAGCAAAATGCAAATCTAAACCGCTTTGAGAATTCATCTTACACCTTTCATAATGGCTAAGATCAATAACACGAATGACAACTCACACTAGCAAGGCTGTGGAGCGAGGTGGCCTTCAAATTGTGCAGCTCTTATGGAAACCAGTGTGTCAGTTCCTTGGGAAGATGGGACTAGATTTACCGACACTTCAGCCTACTGCAGAGATAGTTGATCAAACATGCTCATTGCTGCTCTGTTAATAATGTTTAGAAATTGATTACAATCTAGATTTATCTCAAGAGACAAATGGATAAAGTGGTACTTTTACATAATGGAATATTACTCATCTATTAAAAATTTTGAAATCATGAAATACAAAGGTAAATTTATGAAATTAGGAAAAACATCCTGAGTGAGGTGACCCAGCCCTAAAAAGACAAATATGGTATGTATTTGCTTATATATGGATATTAGCTTTAAGTCAACAAACAAGCTATAGTCCATAGAACCACCGTGGTTAGGTATAGAGTAATGGACTAGTGTGGGGTAGACAGATTTCCATCTGAAAGGGAAGTAGAATACATAGTTGTCAATGGGTATTTGAAGATGTGGGGCTGACATAGCAAGATCAAGTGGAGAGATGGAGGAGTGAGGAGAGCTGAAATCAAGGTTCATTTGATTTTATAATTTAAAGGGATTAAGTAGAAGCTAAACACAGCAGAATCTTCCTACAATATATACATATATGAAAGTGATTTAAATGAAATTGCCAAATAATAAGGCCTCAGCTGGCCATGTCTTGTCATCAAATAAAACTTCTAGTTCTGGGAGTGGGTTACATATAACTGAGATATTGGTCAAAGGAATCCCATGTGAACCCCCAAAGAACCCAGGCTGTTGCTAAGACTGTAGATTTCTCTCCACAAACTGACAATATTGGTATAAGGTGCTTTTAGAATGTATACACTTTACCCTTGTTCATTCAAACGCTGATTTCTCTCCCCCACCCTCTGGTTTCAATCCGGACAGTGCATTGTGATACTTATCCTAAGCATCACCTGTCTCAACTTTGTGTAAACATGCCAAAATGAAGCAACCAGCCACAATGTTGAGCAATGGAAAGGAAGCAGGAAGAGAGGAAGGAACCAGAGGACAGGAAGGTGGGAGGCAGAGGAGGAGAGAGGGCAGAGGCTGGGAGAGCAGAGGCAGGAGCAGAGGTATTGGAAAGATATGGAGAATGAACCGGACCTAAGATTTCACAAAAAGCAAGTATAATGGGTGAATCTAAATGGTAGGAAACTATGAGGGCTTGGAGATTTAGGATGGAGTAACTATTGCCCAGCATTGTGCTCTAGGTTAATTAAATAAATCCCATTCTCTGTGTGGTGATTTGGGTATACAGCTACTTAGGACTAACAGCAGCTTTACTAAGAGATAATTAATAGTAAATTTTGACAGCTATTTACAACAAATAATAAGGCCTCAGCTGGCCATGTCTTGTCATCAAATAAAACTTTTAGTTCTGGGAGTGGGTTACACGTAACTGAAATATTGGTCAAAGGGGTCCCATGTGAACCCCAAACAACCCAGGCTGTTGTTAAGACTGTAGATTTCTCTCCACAAACTGACAGCAAGTCTCCATTGCTGAAAACAACACCTATACAACTCATTTAATAGGAAGCCTGTGCCTACATAGAAGCTTTATCTTTATGGCAGTGTATTTAGCATGCTACCAAAGAGAAACACAAACACCAAACTAGCCACAGACCTTTTGATCTACAGTGTCGCCCTGTAAAGTAATCTAGTGTAATGGTGGCACAAAGCTTGGGCAACCAACTAGTATCTCATTTAACTTAAAACCCACTCTATAGAATGCAACCCATACCCCATACTAAGCAGTTACGCAAGCGGTAACTACATGCCCGAGACTAGATGGCCTAGGGACCTAGGGTAAAACCAAACACTACTCTTCTAAAGAACATAATTATAATTAAAAACATTAAAGCAACAGCAACAACCAGCAACAAATTGACTCCAGCCAGGTGTGGTGGCACAAGTCTTTTAATCCCAGCACTTGGGAGGCAGAGGCAGGTGGATCTCTGTGAATTTAAGGCTAGCCAGGATGATACATGGAAAAACACTGTCTTGAACAAAAAGAAATAAATTGACTCCTAATGATATTCTGCTATAATTTTAGACAGGTGGCTTGCTCAGCCATCCTCAGAGAAGCTTCCTCCTGCAGCAAATGGGAACAGGCACAGAGACCTAGCCAGACCTTACGCAGACAGTGAGAGACCTTGAAAACTCAGCCCTAAACTGAAAGTCTTCATTAAATCCCGCCCTCAACCCCCCC